>NW_003303695.1:328717-553286 GCF_000142945.1 Phytophthora infestans T30-4 | reverse complement strand
GTACTCAGGGTTGATTAGTAATACTTCAGCTAGTCGAGCGTTACCGACATCTGATTAGTTAATGTAGCCCGATTACGCAATCATTAAAAAATATAATATCGTATTAACTAATATTAAGTTGATATTTAATAATATCATATTGTCTCAAAAGAAAATATTAGGTGATATTTTTTATATTAACTGGTCTACAGGTGATATTTTCACAATATTAACTTCACCGATTTTGGAGTTACCATTAACCCCTGGTCCTTACCCGTATAAAGTCCGCTTTGTCTCTTTCGAGTGGCACTATTAAATATAGTCCGGACTCTAATAGGGCGCCTCCGTTTATATAACAAATACCACCTATTTTTTTCCTCTGAGACAAAATGATATAATTAAATATCAACTTATATTAGCTAATTCGATATTATACTTTTCAAAGATTGCGTAATCTGTTAAATTCACCAACCAGATGTCGTTAATGTTCGACTAGTTGAAGTATTACTAATCAACCGTGAGGGAGATGACAATTGTGAGAGTGACGGCAAGGTTGGCGTCGTGTGTTGGCACTGCTGAGCGCATTAATCTAGCGTTACGAGCTGCAGATTTATTAGACGCACGATGTGGATGAGGCTATCGGTAGAGAACAAGAACAAACACCTTGATTTCGCTCTACCGACATTAAACAACTACAAGCGCTTGCAGTTTTCCATCTCGATCGCCTTTGTCGAGGGTAGTGGCAAGAAACGTACTTCAGTGGAAAATATCATAAAATATCATCTAGTATCTAGTATTTTTTAAATCTCCGAGCTAATATTAAAATATTATGCTAACATTTGAAAATCTGAGGTACTATTTATATTAGTTTTAAAACCTGTACTACTACTATCAAAAATATTAATGATATTTGGCTACCATTAGCCTCTGATTACAATACATTACTGCACCCCGTTTTCGCGGGGGTGGGCCATATAGGATTTGCAAATAAATCAGATTTTAGCATACAAAGTTCAGCTCATTTGGATTTAGGATCATCACATCCGGAAGTTTTTCAAAGGTCCAAGGGCGCGAAAACGGGGTGCAGTACTGTACAATAATGTTGAGAGACCAGCAAACATAATAGAAATACAAAATACGCCCGTATTTTAAACGCAATACATGTACTGTAGAGTACTGCATTGTAATATCAAAAGAGGTGCGTGATTAATGTTTTTTTACAGCGTTTGAAAAATCAAAGCTCTTTTTACATGTTAATATATTGAATGGTCGTCTATGGATTATCGCAAATCAAAGTTTTTGCCCTCCACTTACTCCAGGTAGTGTGATTTCATTCTTCATTTTGCCAAGGACGCCACGAAAGACGGAATCCATACGCAAGCACTTTGATAAGTGCTCCAAAGGCACCTTCGAGATGGATCGAACCAAGCGCTATTACTGTAACAAGGATGTTTCAGCCACACCGAAAAACATGAAGACGCAGTTAAGCAAATGCATCGTCCTGCCAACCAGTCTGGGTCGCTTCTGAAAGTGTATACAGCACCGGCATCAACCGCAGGGGTCGTGCGCCAACACAAACTCGCAAAGCGAGCTCATACTGCTGTAAGATATCGCATCGCACTAGTGGAGGCAAAGTTCAAGAACAAGTCGCGGTGGTGCACAACTCCGCAGTCGCGAATCTTCAGCCGGACGAAAAGCGCCAGCGCTTTGAGAAGTGGATGGTTGCTGAGTATTTCGGCGGGGACGCGATCAAAAAAGACACGGTAGACGTAGTCGAGGACGCTCAAAGCTATCTCACCGACGCTGAATTGATGAAATGGTATATCCTGAATGCAGCGCTAGGAGCACAATTGGCCCCTTGGGAAGATCCTGCTGTACTGCTCTTTCCGGCTTCCCTTGAATAAAAGCGTACAATGCTGCTGATACGGATCAATCATTCCAGGTCGCTTTGCAACTTCAATTTATTGCTTCTATTAGTCTACTATGGCCGCGCCAACGACGAAAGTAAGGCAGACGACGACGGCTATGACTCGTGGGCGATCCATTCCGGCGCTTCCGAGCCGACCACCTGTTGGAAAGACGGCGTCGTACATTGCCGCGACAAAGAAGCTGCGGGCAGCGCGTCTCGCAATTAAGGCCAAAGCGGAGAAAAAGCCTGGAAAGGGGAGGAAGAAGATGACCAAGGCCCAGCGCGAAGCTTTGGCGAAGGAAAGGAACGCGTTCACCTCTGGCATGTCATGTGGAAGAACGGAGAGGAGCGGACTCACCCTCGTGTTGGTCGTGGAATCCAGATGCGCAGCCCGGCAAAGAAGCACCGACGCGCTGCTAGTGATAGGGAAGAAGGCGGCGGCGCGGAGGAGGGAGGCGCTGGCAGCGGTACTGTGGAGGGGGGGGGGTGCTGGTTCCGACACTGATGGCGGCGCTGAAGAGAGAAGTGGTGGGGAGGGATGTGCTGGAGAGGACGATAGCGAGTAAGAGTGGGCTTGTCGATGAATACCTAACCTGATTCAATATGAATGTGTTGCAATCATTGATGACTGTACACATAGCCATTGCACTTCGTACATGGCATATTCGAGCCCTGTAAAAGGGACACTTCTAATATGTTGGATATACGTCTTCTTCAGGTTTGTTGGCGCAGCGTGGGTGTCTTAGACAGCATGTGGATACATAGCGCTGCGAAGAAGCTAGCAACCAATGTATCACCGAGCGTCTGATCTTCCCGCAGTGCAGAAAACGTATTCGTACTTACGGAGGTCAATACAAAACTCAAGCTTAGCCTATTTTTAACATGTTGTATATACAACATGGGAGGTCGTGGACAGGGGCCAAAAATAGCCGTAAGTGCGTGGGGGGGGGTTAATGTCTCAACATAAAAAAACGTTTTCACGTTAGGTTTTTATGCTGTATGAAACGAACCAATTTATATTTACTTATCCGTATATTGTACAACCACGTGGGAGGATGTGTCGATGGTCCTCTGGTATACAGGATGTATACCACTCGAAATTTTGTACGAGAGTGGTATTTAATCTTATCGATACAAAGCGTGGAGCTAGTTTTCCAGCTGCAAAAGCAGCGCTAGAAAGTCACCCATTCGACCGCAGGAAAAATTATTTGGTGTCAATGGCGGAGTTGGTGGTGCCACCCAAGGTCTTCGAGCGATGGTTGCCAACTGAGAGAGTGCGTACTACCAGAAGGGACGACCTTCTATCGATCACTTGATTACAAGGCCTCACAGCAGTGGGTGATAGTAACGTGAAGGTTAGTAGCCATCGGGTAATACTGTACACATCCTAATATTTTGAACACTGATATCTCGATATTTGAAAAGTCGCAATCTGTGTCGGATAGCACGGAGTATACTGGGAATGCCTCATTGGGGTATGAACAGCCCACACCGGATTAATTCCACGGTACTGTGTAGATCGAAACGCGTAATGTAACCTGGGTCAAAATTCGTGTCACCGGCAAAAACGTATTTCTCAATGGATAAGTATAACGATTCGTGAGTTGTTGACAAAAAGATTCTTGGTCTTCGCTATTGTTTTGTTCGTTTCATGGTATCTGGCGTCTTGTTCAGACGCCCATTAAAGCTCGGTCATTTGCTCACAAACACAGAAAAATGATAGCGAAAAGTAGCGTATTGTACGCTGTACCGGCAGTTTGTGCGGGACAAAGAAACCAACAGTTGAGCGCGGGCGGTACAGATCACCAGCCATAACAGATGATCTGATAAAAGGGGTCTTCTATGTAGTCTTTCTGTTGTAATAGAAGCCATTTTTCTTTAATATAAAGAATTGCCCACTGCCACCGAGAATTCCTAAGGTGTATTGTGCAAATTCGGTCACTGAGCAATACTTTCGCGTGTCCACAACTATTCGTCGTCGCTGATCTGAAGCAGTTGACAGATCATTTTTCATTACGTAGGAGGGTGATCTCAGCAAATTCGACAGCAAACGACGAAAGAAACAGTTGCAAACTGGATTGCCGACACAGCTTCTGTGGACCAGATAGATTTATTCAAGAAATTGTATTCGAAGAAAAAATGCTTATCCTCCCAAAATTATCCAGTGATTCCAGGCACAAGTTGTCCAGTAGTGGGTCCCGATGAGGCGATTGATAGCTGATACAGACACCGGGAACACTCTTCATAAAATAAAGTTTACCCATCAAAACTCGAAAAGAAAACAGACCAAATTAAAAAAAACTGTATTTGCATTCCCAGTGTAAGTCGCAGCTCTCATATCACCAATTGTCATACATACTACCTTTTGGTTTTATAAATCTCACAACGTGGGTGAAGCCTTAAAAACGAAACGGCATAGTAAGATAAGAGCTACCAGAACATTCAGGGCACAATATTCAATTTTACACGTCAAAAGAAAAGTGTCATTATATTCTTCACCGGTGTACATCATGGCGTGCTGCATCTGTGTTGGCCTGTACACCATTTCCCGGCCAAATTGCTATAGTTACCAAGCAAGTTGCAAACGATAAGAGACAGGGATACTTCAAGTGAACAAAAAATGATTTTTCAACTTTTGCAAAACGGATGGGAACACGTTTCAAGCAAAATGCAAATTCGAAGTCACGCGCCCAGCTCCATGTCGAAGCCTCTCTCGGCAGCGAAGCAATGCCGCAGGCAGTGCCTTTCATAGCTCCAGATGAGTCGGCGCGTAATAACATTCTTGCACGCTTCCACTGCGTCTTTCATTAGCTGCAACCTGTGCGCCGTAAAGGAGTCATACTCTCCACGCACCAGAAACTCGTGCTTTCGTTCCATCATAAAATGGCGCATCTTGGTCTTCAAGGAGTTCCAGCACCACTCAATGGGGTTCAGCATTGGGCTATAGGGACCCAGGCGCAGAACCTCGAGCTTGTTCAGGTTCATGATACCGTCGCCAGCCAGGTACTCTCGAGCAAGGATCTCGACGTCGCTGTGGGACGGCGCGTTGTCCGTTACAATCACAACCTTGTCCGGTTGAAGCTCCGCGTACTCTTCGGATCGAAGAGCAGCGATGAAGAGGTCTGCCATGAACCTGGCATTCTCAGCCTTCTTCACAGACCCCTCATAAGTTTTAGCAGAACCAGACCAGAGCCACTTGAAATTCCTCCTTGGATGTGGAGGTTCTTGCCTTTGGAAGGCGGCGACTGGACAACAGCACGTTCTCCAGCTCGAGCCCAGCCCTCATTTCGAGACAGGTATAAGTTAAAGTTAGTTTCATCATGAAACACAATCATGTTACCTTTCTTGATATGCTTATTCAGCTCCACGACAAAGTTCTTGCGCTTCTCCTTGTTGGCAGCAGAGTTCATGGTCACCTTCTCGATGCGCAAGCGCTTCGTCGAGTACAACATGCCCTGAAGAGCGCGATGAACGGACGTCGTGCTTACAGTGACGCCCAGCTCGGCTTGCACACGGTCAGACATTTGCCCCAGCGTCATACGGCAGTCCTCATCGAGATATTCTTCAAGCTTGCTCATCACCTCTACAGACATCTTAACAGAAGCCTGGCGCAAGCCGCCGCGCTGTTTAGGCTCTTGACCAGCGCTGAGGATAGCGCGACACGCGGTAAAATAGTTAACATCGTTGGCCTTGGCAACATCCCTCCAATTCTGGCTCTCCTGGTCGGCACGCACGACACGAGCCTTGGCTTGAGCTCGCTCGAAGACACGATTCGTCTTGTTGGGCTGTGGAGGAGATGGTATCTTTTAAAATGAGCAGAATAGCGCGCTTGTGTGGCGTGGTTGGCTTGGACGCTACTGGAAGTTCGCGCCAAAAACTTGTTTGCACTTTGACTGAAAAGTGTACCCATCCAATTTGCAAAACATGAAAAATGCACTTTTATTGTTAAACACAAAACACCATTCTTTCACACTTTGCAGTTTGATTGGTAAATTTTGTAAATTGGCCGGGAAATAGTGTAGATTAGATTACTAAAGTACGCGTGATCATATCTAATTATTATTAAAAGTCTTTCTGCTCCGATCACAGGCCTTACCAGCCTCTTCAAAGTTCAGATTAATCTACAAGCTCCCCCAGCAGACGATAGCTTGTAGTAGCTTACTCTGCAACGGAGACTGCACATCTCAGGCATCTTGCTGCCCACTCATTTTGCCATTAGTGTCTTTCACATGAACGACATCTTCGCACACTCCAGCTATAATGTGATAGTCCTAGCTAATTCAAGTCCACTGTAGCGTCGTTTTAATCCAGAGAGATATCTGCAAGGAGTTGGTTGCCAATATCGTTCGTCAAAGACGGGTGACTTATGTTGTGACAGCGCTGCTTCTCAATAGGACGAAAGTTCTTCCAGCTACCCAATTGGGGGCATGCATCTAGCCTCTAAGCCTACATCGCACACTTTTTTATCCTGCACGATACAGTGTTTGCCTGGTCTCCTTCGATGGTAACAGACCTTTCATGCGCCTGAACAAATACATCTGGTAGCAAAAAGATTATTACTTTCCAGTATGATATTACAAGAAGAAATACTAGGAGTAATATACATGACTGATGCTCAATAGTAATACGAGAGTTCTATTCCAAAAATCCGAGGTACTATTTCCCTCTGCTCACAGCTCTGGTGTCAATTTTAAGGACAGATGTCCCTTATTGGGGGAACCGGACCGAGTGGCCCGGGGGTCCGCAGTTCTCACGCGTGAGAACAGAAATTTTATTGTGTTTTGGAGAATTAGGAAAACTGGGTGACACTATGACAAGTAGTCTTGGACGGCAACATTGTTCTCTGAATTTTATCCAGAGTCCATCCGGCGATACCAAATGGACGTGACAATCCAGCGATTTCGTATACTCTGTCATAACCGTTTTGTATTGTTTGAGTGCTCAGCTAAACAGTCATTCTAAAATGGCTACCTTTGCACAAATAATATTATGCATGTAGATTAACCCGTCCATTAAAGGTGAAGACAAATGACCTTGCTAAACTTGTATGCGACGATACTGTATTGTAACCTGTTAGAACTATTTTTCTAAGCTGAATACGCTACAGTAAAGCTAGTACTACTATCTCTCTTCGCATGGCAATGACCAGATCTTTGCGTCTAGTCGATTAGTTAAGTGTCTTATTAGTCGGGCACGGGGTACACATTTAATAGTGCGCTGTAGATGCAGCTACGACATCTCAGCACCGGCGTATGCGGCAGTCTGGCGAGACGGCGCAGAGACCGATACTCAACCAGAAGTCCTTTCATTCTCCGGATTTTGGGGGCCAAAACTGCTCTCTTGTGAGCTGTTTAATGAGCGCTTCGGCGTTCGTGGTGTGCAGTGCAAAGGTCAGATTGGGCTGCACGTGCGGTTCCACCTAGGTGTGACGCTGCACTATAAAAATAAGATTGGGCTGCCCGTACGAGTCCACGTACATGTCCTTCGTTATGCAAACACAAAACCCGGCTTTGTTGGGATTATGCTAGATGCGGATGGACTCAAAGCTATCTTGCGGGAGCAAGTTTTCACACCAGACGTGGAGCTGTGTAGCGCGTGAAAAAGTTGGAAATTTGCATGAACATCCATTCTGGCAGATATTAGTGTTGTCATAGTGGATGATGTCATCAACGAAAATCACAACAACAAGGTGGACGAATGTTTTTTTGGGATCTCGGGCGTTTTGGGAATATGTTCTAGCATGTTATAATTCACCGTCCCTCTTCAACGGAAGGCGAATTCAGCATTATTGTTGCTACCTGGCAAGTACGTTTATGCTTCTGCTTACGCAAAATTAATCAGTTAGCTATTTATCGGGTCGGATACTGGTAAGGCATGATGTAGAGGTGTCGAAAAGGCAGCATTAAGCTCCCTATTAAAGCGCTCTAATGGGTTGTTCGTGCTAGCAATAAGTCGTTCCGTTATTCCATGCACATTCCAAAGTGCAGGGTCATAAATCGATAGTCATGTGCGCTTAAAGTAACGCCAAAACGGTTCCATCTCGAGCGGCTGTAGGCAACTCCATCCTCTTGGCAGCGCTCCTTAATCTGACGCTTCACCCACCGGATACCAACACAGTCAATTGTTTTATAGCAAGGACAGTAAGCCTGTTCAAAACGCCCATTGTCATTGCTATACTAGCGGATCGGTTTGATATACCGTTTTTTTCGCATTCTCCTGCGGACAGCTTGCTTAAAGTGAAATAAGCAGCCGATGACATCGGTGTTGGGGAATTGATCTCCGACAGAGTCGATGATGTTTAAGTGTGATATAGGTCACAAGTCTCTGTTTATGTCAGTGCATGTTAGTTTTACATTCATACATAAACGAAGCTAAGTGACAGCAGTATTCATACTCTATTATTCACCTCATCGATGAAAATGCGACCCGCATTTCCTTGTCGCTCCCCAAACTCCATCATCCGCTTCACGCAGCTTAAGCTTGCGCACCAGGTTGTGCACGTCTTGGGGTGTGGGATTGGAGTCAGCGTTATCGGCGGTAACCTTAAAAATGCTGGATTTCTTCACTCCGCACAGCCACATCTGGACGGAATATGGGTTACGCCAGCATCCTTTCAATCGTATGGTCATCGATGGAACAACGATGCATACCGTGAATCAACTTCGCTAAGCTGGAAGATTTCACTTCGTTATATTGACGGCGAAGGTTTTGGTACCCGAATCCACCACCTTAACGCACGCATTAATCTAGGTAATCAAGCCAAACATTGTCATTAGTCTGGTCAAGAAATACAAAAGGTAACTGGTCCCAACTGGGCCCCACTGGCCGACGCTTACCTTTGGAGGACATCCGCTGGTTCGCGACTCTTGTCGAGGCCGGCCTGTGACTTGTATTTTCCATGGTGGATACACACAAATGTCTTGGCGTATTGGATCCAGGCAGCAGATGTCTTAGGGGCGGATGAGAGTGTAGAGTCGATCTTGGAGTTGCGTTCACCGACTGACATATTATTGCGTCATCGGAAGACCTAAGACATTATAATACACGTTTGCATTGGTACATTAGAATGATGTAAGCTGCCACACAAGTGCTTAGAACTGTACGTAGAACGTCTGAGCTGTTTACGTGACCAGGTAACCTTCCAATGCCTCCCATGACGGGAACACCCTCTCGTTTGGCGGTGGAGCAACAACAACCGACTGCCCATGACCTTCACTCAGGCTTGTCGTAGTCCCCGTAGATTCTCCAACATCTTGAGCTGGCACTGGTGAAAGCATCCATTTCTCCTCCTGGGAGCTGTCAGACGCATCGATATCGCTGACCCCTGCCGCGTCCGGAGTTCCATGGCCTCGAGGTTCTCGGGTAGCAGGCCACGCGACACCGAAAAGCGGGGGGGGGGCTGACAAATAGTATACACTTCGTACACGCTTGACATGGGCCGGTAATCAGCACATCCGAAATGTGTGTGGATAGGTAAGGGAAAGGTTTTCTCATTCGGGGAAAATAGTCTCTTTTTTTACAAAAGCGATTTACAAATCAAATATTATGCTAAGGACAGAATACACCTAAAACCCTGTCCTAAACTGATGTTTTACGCTACTTGTAGCCCGATGGAATCAGCGCCAAAAATGCTATAAAAAACGATTTCGTTTTTTTCTAGATAATACGTTGGGTGTATTTGGAGAAAGTTTTCAAATGAAGCTCAAGCCCATAACATATATACATATATTTATATCTGCGCTAAAACGTATTACGCTGTCTCATACATTATATTCTAGTCCTTCAATTGCTTAATTTTTACACTGGAATATCAATGCGATGTACATTTATTGCTGTCCACGTTTTTCGGCTAAGCTCAGCCTATAAGCGACATTGGTTCAGGAAAAGGATTGGAGTTCTAAATGCTCGAAACAGGACAGCCATCCAGCAACCGTCCTTATTCCACAGAATCATACTGTGTCGGATGAAGCCTTTTGAGATACTAACGCTACGTCAAATCTTCGTCTTTGAGATGCGATTGCCATTATTGTACTACAGTAATACCGGTATGCTCGCTCGCGTCGACACGGTCCATTGAAACTGTATGATCAGTGTCTGCAGTTGTTGATCGAAAAGAAGTCACTTAGGACGGCGGCTACGTCGTCCCCGTTGGACCAAAAAGACTTCAGTATACAGGCATTATGTGGGGAAATGAAAAAAAGGAATGAATGCAAGTCCGACGATGAAATCCGTCGGACGAATAGGACTCACATCCGGCACTTGTTTTCATGGATAAGGTAGGCAGTGTATGTGTTTTTCAAGCAAAGGCTGTGTGGCCGGCGGTCATTACATATCAGTAATTGACGTACATGCAACTGACGCCATCGATACCTTACATGTCAATGGCTTCAAAAATCAAAGTACAGTACTATAGGTACATGTATCATCGTCTCGCACGAAAACCGAAATCTGAAGATATTGCTGGTTGTTTTGCACTTCACTGCATGAAAAGGTTTACAGCCTCGCAAGTGTGGTGAATACGAACAGTGTAGATAATAGAATTCAAATTTTAAATGAAATAGCAAAGGGATACATTAGAATTTGACCTTTTGGCACGAGCTGTACTCCAAAGTAAATTGCGCCTGGCTGCCGAAGTTTTTGTCTTGAGCGTGCGTGGGTGATTTTGCAGGTATAAAGCAGGTCAGCAATCGCGCTTTTCGAGTCTCGACGCAAGATTCACTTTCTTTCTCGACTCAACTCTAGCAAGTCACACCTTACCGAGCAACCGAAACCAGCTACTTAGTATGAAATTTGTTGGAGTTATGACGTCAATGCTGCTGGCCATGGTCTCTGCTTCCAATTGTCCGAGTGACACTGCTCCGTCGCCCACGCCGCAGCTGACGCCCGAGGCCACCTCGACTACGACGGAAGCCCCGTCGCCCACTCCGCAGTTGACGCCCGAAGCCACCCCAACTACGACTGAAGTCCCGTCGTCCTCTTCCTCCTCCGGAGAAGGAAGCTCGAGTTTCGCTCGCTTCTTCGATCAGGATCGTTTCCACGAGGTGTTCCCGAACGCAGTGGAGCTCTACAGCTTCAATGGCCTCGTGGATGCCTCCATCAAGTACACGGAGTTTGTCAACAGCGGCAACGACGATAGCGACAAGCGCGAGCTGGCAGCCTTCCTGGCCCAAACAGCACATGAGAGCGACAGCTTCAAGGCTACAGAGGAGTATGGTTATGAAGGTTTTTCGGTCTGGGAGTACTGCAGAAATACGACGTACCCCTGTGCCCCCGGTCGTCGTTACCACGGCCGTGGCCCCATTCAGATAAGATGGAACTACAATTACTACAATGCCGGTGAAGCGCTCGGAGTTGATCTCCCAAACAGCCCTGACATTGTAGCGAGTGATACAACTGTGACGTGGATGACTGCGCTCTGGTACTGGATGACTCCGCAGAATGGCCGTGTGATTCACGACGTAGTCACCGATGAGAGCGGATTTGCTCAATCCACCGATATCATCAATGGCGGTCTCGAGTGCGGACCGGAGGCTCCCAACAAGGCAAACGAGGAGCAGCGTATCACGTACTTCACTAAGATGTGCGAAGCTCTGGGCGTGGAGCCTCTGGGCGCCACTTCCTGCAACGCTTAAACTGTGCATGCATACAGAATTACCGTAACACCGCTCCCATTAAAAAAACTAGGCATACCTGTCATCGTTTGGCCGCCAAATCGGCTCGGATTTATCTTACCAGTCCCAATGAAATCGATTTCTCGTTGAGAAATCCGAAGGTAGGCTAATCGAATGTTTTAGGGCTGAAAGACCTTTAATTTACTACCTCCGCTCGGAAAATAAATCACCTTTCCAATACGATTACAGATTGCTTAAACTTCATACCCTTGTAAACGTGTTTAGGCAGTGTGCCGTGAAACTAAACTGATTCCCGCGGTACCCCGTCTAAGGCGATATATTCCCTGCAAATCTGTTGGCTGTTTGAATCTCCCGCCCATTTGCCATCGCCCACTTCGCAAGATCAGCAGGTACATAAGGAGCGACGTTGCTGACGTTCGTGCGGTGAGGACCCCTACAGCTAAGGTTGGAATGCGTGAGGACAGGTGAGTCATCAAGGGCATCGCTTTCGCTATTAATGATTCTAATGGTGTGTCCGTCGTGACAGACGTTGATGTGCGCTGGGCTGCCTGCTGAAGGCAACGTTAGCTGCTAGACATCGTGCAACGGCCTCGATTATTGCATGCGATAGTAAAGATATTGACACCTAACATGTCCAGTTTGCTGGTGCCGGTCAAGGCCTGTGTATCGAGTGGATGAATGCGACGAAGTCTTCACGCTTGTCGCTCAACGACATCCGCTGTCGTGAATCAAGTCTAGCACGCTCGAGACAAAGGTCTCTGTAGTGGCTCACGGATTCAGTAGTCTTAACGAACTTGCTGCTGAAATGGCGAACAAGAGCGCCTGCAGCTACACTGATGTGGTGGAACAAGCACACCCGCAGTTGAGCAATTTGAGCATTAAAGCCCGTATTATCGTTTTAAAGGTCAAAGCTCCTTGAATACAGTCTTGGTTGGCACAGCTTAGCTGTCCCACTGGGTGGCACTTGTATTACAGAATGATCAGGCAGCAGCCCTCTGCAAACTTTATAATCATGAAAAAGAACGAGGCGGAGCGCTGCGAAATATTTTTGGAAAGGTGATTTATTTTCCGAGTGGAGGTAGTATTTAATTAGATCAGTGAGAGTGTACATATTATGTACACTCTGGAGCAAAATTTGATTTGGATTCGTCACGATGCGGGTGCTGATGTAGCTTTCCATGTAGTGTTTGACGATGACTCCACAATTATGCCCGTCTTCTTGGCGGATATTGTCGGCTTTCTTGATTGTGTAGTCTGCATACTTTTCCCTTAGAAGCGGTGCAAGATACGACTTGCATGTCTTGGATAAAAATGAGTAGGTTGGTCGATGCTGCATGGGATCGAGTTGAATGATGTATTTCTTGTTGAAATCAACAATTTAAAAGACACCAGTGCTTGTTTTCAATGGCAATTGGAATAAGTATCATACCCGATTGCCGATCAAATACATCACAGAGCCTCTCGTTCAGATGAATCTCCTGAGGCTTAATGTGTTCAAACATGGCGCCATCCAGGTACACCACATATCATTAAGCCACTCCTTGCTGCCAGACGTTAGAAGCTCGTATACGAAACACACCTGCAGCAGCGACAAATCATGTCGTTATAAGCACATGCTGTTACATATCTTCACATATTCATATACCGAAAACAAGTACATACCTCTTCGTCGCGGATCTTTATCGAAGCATACACAGATGCCTCTCGCAGGGCCGAGGTTATTTCATCGACACGGTCTACAGCCACTGATCTCCTTTGTGCCTGAGCCACAATCCATTTCAAGCAAGCATCCACGTTCTTTAAAAATTTGCGCTTCTCATGAAAACGTGCCATAGTATCAATAATCGAATCCGAATACACCGTCGCGTTCTCATCAAGGCTCGGGTAAAATTTGACAACTAGGCCACTCTCAGAAGACAGATCGATGTGCTTGTCTAGCGAGGTCTTCGTCTCCATCTTAGTAGTTTTTGCCAATTCCTTTGCCTCCCGTTCCAGCGCCTTTTTGTACGACGTCACAGCTTTGGTCGCTAACTTCACCAGTCCTGCGCTAAGTACGTTATATTTTCCACGGACTGGTAGTCTGCTATAATCTTCTTTCTGGATCTTGTACGCTGTGGGTACTACCATAGTTTGCACTCTTACAATTGGGATACTCATCGCTAAGTCGTACCAACCATTGTACGTGAAGAGTTCGTATGGAGCATCACAAACGAGTTCAAATGACATTGGTCCAGGTTTGTACTGCTCAGGGGTCATGCAGTTGTCGGATTCTTCAGAGCTCTCGTACTCCAGCGAAATGGTTTTTGGCGTAGACGGCTTTGCTTGCTTAGGATACCACGCTCGGGTGGCCTTTGTCGTCTTTGGTCGGCCGTTCACCTTAACTTTCCTGTTCAACTTAAATGGTGCCGAAATCAAAGTGGCAGTGGGTTCTTCAGGGACTTCCGGTGCAGTAATTGTATCCGTGGGTGCGGCCACGGGTTCATCTACACGTACGGCCACAGGCTTTTGCCTGGATTCGTCAGGTTTGGTTGGCTGCGTTTCTGGAACCCTTTCATCTTCATCACTCCCGCACTTTTGAATGTCAGTATCACTGCAATTACTGTCGTCCACGGTGCTTCGCTAATGAGCGGTACACCCGATGCCTCGATGATGCCTAGAAATGCTTCAAGAGCTGCGTACAACTGCCTAAACCGTGGCGTGCCATTAGCAACGGCAACTTCGGTTACCTTGTCTTGCAGTACCTTGAACTTCCTCCATTTCTGGCGTTCATCCAGCACATACGGTTTATATTTCATCCTTTTCACTTGAACGTTTTGCACAGGCTCGACATCAGTAGCATCGAGCATATCATGGTAAGTTCGCCAGCGCTGATGAATAGTATCAATGGGAATCACAGGAGTCTTATTCAACTTTATTATCACCAACAATATTAGTTAGCCCACAGAGCCAAGCAACAATCCATACGCTGTCGTACCATTCGGCGGAAATAAATCACGTGCTGACAAGGTAGCAGCATGGTCCTTGAAAAAGAGCAAGTACAATCCCAGTTCTCCGTGTCCACTGTGTACTCGATATTTCCCCTTCCATTGCTGCTCATGAGAAATACATTGCTTCGTGTCTGTTTGTACGCCATTATCGACGATATCTGAAGTCACATACCAGTAAGTAATTACATAAGATCACATACTACCACAAACTCTCACATGCGTCACTTACTTTGGTTGCGTACGCGTATCCAGGAAAAAAATAGCTCTGCTGCGTGGTCAGTGGTCTTGTTCAGTAACCGGTTCATCGCCTCATCGTACTCAGCGTGCCTAGTCACACCGATCCGCTTTATTCAATTTTTACATGTTAACTTGCATACCAGTGTTGTCAAACTTAGAGTCCAATGCAACAAACTTTCGAACCATCTCGATAATTTCCAGGTCCTCGACACGTCGGTTCTCAGCATACGCCCTCCAAGCGTCTCCGTTTAATGGATGAGTGGGCGTCGTGTGCTGCTCTGTGACGTAAACAGCAAATCCAAACTGGTTCTCCGCAACCTTGATGCGCTTCAGCGTTGCAATAATCTGTGCTTTACAATCACAGCCACGAAAGTTTTGCATTGGTCGGATTCCTTCGCCTGAAAACATATTCATTTTGCAAATATTAGTCATGAGTAAACCGAACAAAAATATATAATCTCACCTCGACTTCTAGTCGACCAACCGTGCGTGCACACAAATATTATCTGGTACAAATTGGGCTCCACTGGATACCGCCACGTCCTTTTCCCAACCTTGTTGCGACTTGGGGCACTAATCGAGCTTCTTTTTCTGGTCCAGTCATATCAGTAAGTCAATTTCCTTTTCATAATTTCTTCTTAGTAGCAAGTATACCTGAAAGGTTGGTGTGTAGCTTCACAGTAGTCGTCAAATGCGCTCAAAAGAGCCTGCCAGGTTTGGAAAACTGTCTCCTTCATTAATCGGCATCGTTATTCCCCGCGAGGAGACCCCCCAACAGATTCCGACGAACCCAGAGCTGCAGTTTCCTCCTTGCTAACGGGAACACGTTTTGTTTTGGTCCGAATATTCGCAGGGGGTGGCCCTACCGAGCTAGACTCATCGTTGCTGCTGCTCTTTGGTTCAAAATTAGACACGCTAGAGCTAGAGCTTTCCTACAAACAAACCCTCGATTAGTAGACAGCATATACTTTGCCCACGCACACCTTACGCTTCGCGCTCGCTTGCTGTGGCTCGGCGCCATTTGTCCGCCCCCCTTTCTTCCGGCGTCTGCCTCTTCCTCGCAAATGGCCGACTGAACGGATGGCGTGCGGTACGCAAATCATTGATAAAAATTTCGCAGGTAACGGGAGCGAAGTTATCTATTTACGTTGGATAGCCTCGAACCACTTACCAGGCACATACTCGTATCATTTTTGTAATGAGCATGTAACAGTAACCACTCCGGTATTTATTCGCTAGCATACTCGTCTTTGAGATGCGATGGCCATTACATGTACACCGTTGAAAGTCTGATACAAATACCGCTATTAGAGAACTGTAGTTTCTGGAGTTGGAGTAAGGAATATCTAAGCAAAACTCCAGATTAGCCAAGAATAGATTTCCAAGTGGATATTTGAAGAAGCATTTCAGTGTCTTAAACTCCAGTGGAGGTCTATTTTTTTTCGTGTACGCTTGTACATGCAGCATTTTTTTGTTACTTAAGGAAAAGATCTGTCGATTGGGTTTTATCCCTAACTACGCCTAACGAGAGACCTCGCCTAATACGACGATCTCTGATGAATCTCCTTCTACCATGACATGTTCCTTATTCTTACTCGCGATCTCGCTCTGCCGGCTCCATACTTCGGGCTTCGCGGGGGTCAAACTCGAGATGCATAGTTACTTTAGCGAAAAAGTGGACGTTTACTCGTGTATCGAATAAAGGTTTACTACGTAGTACTTCATATCGATGTGTATCCATTAGCGAGCAATGAATGAGTAGTCTAGGCGTTGCACGAGGTGTTGCCCAGAGGTTCCACGTCCAGCGCCTTGCACATCTTGGAGAAGTACGTGATGCGTTGTTTCTCGTTTGCCGTATTAGGAGCGTCCGGGCCGCATTCAAGCGCACCGTTGATGATATCAGTTGATTCTGCGAATCCGTTAACACCAGCGACGACATCGTGAATGATGCGACCGCCCTGGGGAGTCATCCAGTACCAAAGTGCAGTCATCCACGTCACTGCGGTGTCGTTCGCTACGATGTCCGGGTTGTTTAGTAGATCAATGCCTAGCGCTTTGCCGGCATTGTAATAGTTGTAGTTCCATGAGAGCTGAATGGGGCCACGACCATGGTAGCGACGACCGGGGGCACACGGGTACGTAGTGTTGTCGCAGTACTGCCACACGGTGTAGGTGTTACGGGCGTACTCTTCCGCGGCTTTGAAGTTGTCGCTCTCATGAGCCGTTTGAGCTAGGAAGGCCGCCAGCTCGCGTTTGTCATTCGTGTTGTTGCCAGTGTTAGCGAACTCGGTGTATTTGCTGGCTGCGTTTACCAAACCATCGAAGTTGTAGAGCTCCACAGCGTCCGGGAACATCTCATGGAAACGCTCTTGGTCGAAGAAGCGAGCGAAACTCGAGTTTCCAGCTCCAGGAGCCGAAGATGACGAAGGGATCGTCGCAGCCGGCGTCGCGACCGGAGTCACCTCTGGCGTCGACTGCTGCGTGGGTGACTGAACAACTACTACACCCGAACCAGCAGTAGCCACCCCCAGAAGGCCCATGGATGCGATAATTCCGGCGAACTTCATGGCTGAGTCGGATTCACTTTTGAGGTGGTTGGTTGTGCTTGCGGAGGCGAAATCGAAAATGAGGATCGCTACACAGTACTTGGCCACGGAAAAGCCTGAGACTTCACTTGAGCAGTCGGTATAGAGTTCCTATTAATATGCCTTCAAAATATTGAGGCCACAAGCTCACCATCCGGGCGAACACTCGTGAAGGCACATGGTAGAAAAATAGTTTGGCTGCAAATCGCTTTCGCCTGTATTCACCGTGAGTTTCTTCTGTGATCCACCAGAAAATCTGTAGCCCTGTCAGCTGGGCGAGCCCTGTGACGTTACTCTCAGAATGTCCCAAGCCAAGCAACCTTGGTGTGGGAGAATATTATCCTGTGTATTATAGTAGAACAACGGTAGTACAGTACACAAAGAAGTGAACAGTACACGAAGAAGTGAGAACTGTCCTACATTGTTCGTTACTGAACCCTACTCTACCTTATTCATACTCTCCTGAGGGTCTGCGAATAGAAGTCACCTGATTCCGTGTCCAGTCGTACAGACCCAACAAATCCGCGTCAATACGTGTACGATGTGAATCGTGCTCTTCGCGGAGGCTGCTGAGCTCCCTCTGCAAGCGTTTGACATGTTCCAAGAGTTTTTGCTGCTCTGGGTCAACTAAACGCGAACTGGATTGGCTTTTAAACGCTGCTATGGACTCTTTCCGCTTCTGTACGTTGTAGAATGCCTCTAAGGTAAGCACAGACGCCTTCAACGTCTCAATCTCGTCGTCCCATGCAGCTTGCGCTTTTTGTAGGCGTCTCGAAAGCTCACTCGGGATTTTGATGATCATCTGGACGTATCGATAGATACATAACGTAAGCTGGATAAGAGTGTGTTACTCTTCATGTTGGCTCCACCCACGAACCTGGTCGTAGCAAGCCCGCATGTCTTGCAGACGGATTTCCACCTCTTTTTTCAATGCGTGGTGGCTCTTTGCTGCCTCACGCAAGCGGTTCGTTAATGCGTCGAACTGCTGTCGGTCCGCTGATCGATATGCTATCGAGTCTGCTTTCCTGAAAGAAGAACGAGTGGAGGGTGTGAGCTTAGAGTTCGCTATGCATGGAGCTGGGCATGCGTCGAATGTCGACTCACACTGCCTCAAGATCCGCCGCTAGTTCCTGGATCCTAAAAGAGACGGCCAGGTCGTCAATCGATGTCACATCCATTCGACTTGCTCGCCCTGTAGCTATGGAAGCCGAGCGTTGGTCCGTGAACGAGGCAGGAATCTGTGCCTTCACGGACACTGGAAGCGCCAACTTCACTTTGAGAAGCTCCTTGTCCAGCGCGAACAGTTTCTCATCCAACTCATCAAGTTTTCCCGCATGGCTCTGCACATTCGCGTGCTGCTCCTCGCTGCCTCGAGCAATTTCGCTTCGGACGCTGGTTACTGCGTCTTCAATTGCATTCATCCTCTGGGCCAAAAACGTTTTCGATGCGCCTAGCTATTATACTCGTGCAGTACAGCAAACTATTAGTCATCATGTAACAATCTTGATGGACCCCCTACAACATCTTATGCAACATCGTTGCCACCTCTTGATGCAGTAGTCGAATCTCCGTCGCCTGTTCGTCTTGTACTTCCTGCAGTCTGCTAATCAGCTCTCGCAGCTCCTGATCATCGAGTTGGGGGGGGGGGGGGTAGACGAAGTAAGATAATAATCGACTGCAAAAACAATATCCCAATTATTATAGTGCTCACAAATCGATCTGCCGTGGACTGATCATCCAGCTCTTTGACGGCGTTTTCGATGCGGCAGTCCACAACGCAGCACTGTTGTTGTCGCTTTTCCACCTCGTTGATCTGCTCCTGCAGAGTCTCCAGCAGCTCCTGCGACGCCTCGTCCAGCTGCAGTTGGTGCCGCTTCTCCAATTGAAGTGCCTAGTGATACGGCATTCAATATTCGTTGCGGCAACGTTGTCGTACTCGAGACCATCGGACGCACCTCCACGGCCTGTGCGAGCTTGTGCACCTGCGGCGTCAAGTCCTGCGCCACTGTGCGCAGATTCTGCTGCGTCGTCTGCAGCGCTTCCTCCACTTTCTCGCGTCTATTGCGCTCCGCCACAAGGTTGTTGCTGCCGCCCAGGATGTGCGGCTTGGTCCTCAGGGCTCCACCTGAAGTCTTGGTGCTCGCTACCATGATCCTCCGTTCAACTGCTTCAACTTGTGTCGTTTCGCTTCTACCATCAGATTGATGTCTACCACAGTAGATTACGTACACCACACCGCGCATCAAGATCTGCTTCCTTCACTGTCGAACGTTCCTCCCAAAGTGTCGAGTTGCCGCTCGCAGGACCATCACTCTCTCATCCGCCGCCTCCCCACAGCTACCACCGCTTGTCCCGCTGGGAGCGACGTTTATGGCCTCACCGTCTGCGTCTCCTCCGTCACCTTCTCTTGCTCACAAGAAGCCCAAGCTCACTCATCCTGGTCCTGCACCTGCTTGCTCGCTGACCACAACCTTCTCTTCCGGCACCATGAAGACCAACACTCTGCACTCAATTCGCGGCAACCAGCGTCATTGGGACCTGGCGCGCATGTTAAACCATCGTACAGCCTTCCCCGCCGAAACATCGACCGTGGCCCTCGGCGAGTTCGACCCAGACGCCGCGCACGACACGCTCGCGTTCCTGCAGGACGAATGCCGCGTCCTAATTATCGGCGCAGGTGGCCTAGGATGCGAATTACTAAAGAACGTAGTGCTCTCAGGCTTTACAAAAGTGGACATTATCGACATGGACACGATCGACGTGTCCAACTTGAACCGTCAGTTCCTATTCCGCGCCGCAGACGTGGGCAAGCCCAAGGCTGAATGTGCAGCAGCGTTTGTTCGCACTCGCATGACCTCAGAGGACACGAAGGTGGACATCACGCCGCACTTTAAGAAGGTGCAGGACATGGACGCGGACTTCTATCGCCAGTTCCACGTGATCCTCTCGGGTCTCGACAATATCGAGGCACGTCGCTATCTGAACTCACTCGTCGTGTCGCTGGCTGAAGTGGACGAGGACGGAGAAGTGGATCCATCTACAATCATTCCTCTTATTGACGGCGGCACTGAAGGTCTGCGTGGTCAGGCGCGTGTCATTATCCCCAGGATCACGAGCTGCTTCGAGTGCTCCCTCGAGACGTTCCCACCGCAGAAGAGTTTCCCTATGTGTACTATTGCAGAGACGCCCAGACAACCAGCACACTGTATCGCCTACGCGTTCATTGTCCTCTGGCCACGAGAGTATCCCGAGAGGAAATTGGATAAAGACTCACCCGAACACATGCAGTGGGTCTATCAAGCTGCTAGAGATCGGGCTGAACAGTTTGGAATCGCTGGTGTAACGTACAGTTTAACGCTGGGGGTGGTGAAGAATATCATCCCAGCAGTAGCGTCGACTAATGCAGTGGTGTCAGCCATGTGTGTGAGCGAGGCGTTCAAGGCCATGAGCTACTGCAGTCGCTTGATGAACAATTACCACATGCATATGGGCGCAACAGGCTGCTATTCGCACACGTTCCAGTACGACCGAAAACCTGATTGCGTCGTGTGCTCGTCGCAACAAAAGTCGCTGCAAGTGGATCCAGACACCATGACACTGCAGAAATTGATTGACGAGCTTTGCGGCGACGACTTTCGACTACTGAAACCCTCAATCAGCTCGGCCAATGCGAATTTGTTTATGCAGGGTCCACCAGCTCTGCGTGCTGCTACCAGTCCCAATCTAGTCAAACCGCTGCGTGAATTGGTGAAGGACGGCGAGAACCTCACGATCACAGACGCTGTTTTTGTAGGCGACTTGGCGCTGTCATTGCAGATTAACTTCAAGCCAAAGATTAAAAATGGGGTAGAGAAACCGATGCCAATGGAGGAAGATTGAGCTATGCGGCTAACGAGGCCTTAATAAATTAAAGTAAGGCATTTTCAAGTTCGTCCGTAGTGTCTTCTCTCACTGACTAAACAGACACTGATTGCTCGTTCGGCTTTTTCTGATGCACCAGCAACTTCTCCAGCAGCCGCATCATGTACGTGATGTCTTCCTCGTCCGAGCGCACAAACATTCTGACAAACCTGGGCGGGACGTGAGGTCCGCCGAACCCGGTCGGAACTAACCGCGTGTAGATCTCAAAGACCGTCGCCGGGTTCTCTTCGGTGTGGGCTTCCGACGGTCGCACCACGACCCACACAGTTTCATCCATGGCCAAGCCGTCGAACTCGCCTTGGCCTTCACTGCGAGCTCTCCACACAAACACGACGCGATCTAATTCGACGTATCGTCGGATCGCACAATACACGGCAAACGACACGCTCTCACCCGATTCCCACGAGTAGTTTAAGCGATAAGTTGAGACTGTAGTGTTCTCGGGGTCTTCAATCCCTTCGCTGTGAGGGTTTTCACGTGGATCGGAGAGCATCGCGAACGTCACCGCGTGCTTCGATTGCTCAAAGCCGAAGGAAATGACGGTCGCGTCCGCGCTCTCCAGGAATGTCATTCCCTGGTTCCATTTCCACGTCCGCTTATACATAAGCGAGGACGAGAATTTGACGTCCGAGTTTTAGATCACTTCGTCCGTCTGCGCGTGGATGGTGTCCAGTTCGTGTACGAACGTCTTGAAGAGCGCCGTTCCCTTCTTCTCCTTGCCTTCCAGCAACATGAGACCCTCGAGCTGGCTGCTCGCGAGACGATGCTGCAGCAGCGAGTGCATCTGGTGGATAAGTTGATCTCGACTGATCACCGCAGCCTTGAGACGTCGCTGCTGCTCCTCGGACTCCATCCGGCGCTCCTTTTGGCGGATACACGTGGCCCTCCATACGCTTGTGGCCAGGGCGTCGGCCTTCTCGACCTCTTTTCTGGCCTTCTCTTGGGCATCCTTCATCCCCTGGAGATCCTCGGTCAGATCTCGTGCCTGACGCTTTAACGTCTCGCGTTTGTCCTTGACACGCTTGAGATACTTGACCCGCCGCTTGGCCGCCTGCGCGTTGGTGATCTTGCGTCGGCGCTCGGCTGTCGTCAGTCGCGCCAGGTTCCGATCGCTGTCCGACGCCGTCTCGGCCGAGCCGGTAGCTGTGTCCACGGATTCCGTAACGGAGCTCTGAGCCAGGGACAGCTCTGTCTGCGATACCAGCACCTGGCTCGCGAGCAGCAACTCGTCTACGGCAGGAAGCGGTGGTTGTGGAGCAGCGTTCGCGATTACTGGCGGCTCGTACTCGCTCAGGAACTGTGTTACCGCCGCCAGCGTAGCGTCCATTTGCTGCCGCTCCTCCATCTTCGACTTGTTCTTCGCTGGGTTTATGTTCGTTCGTGTACTACGCCACAGGAAATGATCATGAGTCGCGCATTCCGCGTAACGGGATACTACAGTACAACGGCGAAATGATATCTCGCACAGCAAAGGCAGCACTGCGTCTATTGAATGTTGTTACATGTATCACCTACAGTTCCATCACGTCCAAGTTGGACGGAGAGCCTGACTGGGGTTCGCTTATTAGCAGTAGCTGCATTGCGAGATCCTCCTCGTCCGACATCTTCACAAGCCTCATGAAAAGATTGCTACGCGAGCCGTTGATATCCTGTTTTCCATCCAGGTTCGTGAGCTTGAGCTGTGTAAAGCTCTGCAACATCGTTGCAGGTCCGTTGGGCGACTCGGACGGTCGGACCACCAGCCACGCGTGCTCGTCCGAATACAAGCCGTCGAACTGCACTCGCCACACGAATACTACACGTCCTTTTCCACGTATCTTCTCACGGCATTGTAGATAACCAGCGATGTGGAGCTGCCAGGCTCCAACGGGTAGCTGACGCAATACGTTATCGCCGCCGTGTTCTCTGGATCATCTATTAATAGTTCGCCTTTGAAGTGACACCCCTTGGGATCTGACAGGTACACGGATGACAACAAGCGCCAGGTTTTGTCAAAGGCGAATTGGATATGTGTCGCGTCTGCGCTTTCCAGTAGCGTCTTGTCTTGATTCCACGTCCGGTTCATTTTGAAGACAACACGTTACAGTGCACACCCTCAACCAACTTATCTGTTTTGGCGTAAAGCGAGTCTAACTCGCGCACGAACGTTTTGAATAGCATGACACCATGTGTTTCCTGGTTTGGCATAGCGTTCGCACTCGACGTGAGGCTCTTCAATGGGGCCGACGCCATCAGCAAGGCGTTAAAATGGCGGATCAACTCGGCTCGACGGAGCACGGCCGTCTTGAGCTGCAATTGTTCCTGCTCTGCCTCTAGTCGCTTTCCCTTCTGCCGTGCCGCAGTGGCTCTCCAAGCGCTCAGCCTCTTTTGCCTTCGCTTGCGCAGTCTGTAGCTGGCACAGCTTCTCTCGCTCTTGGCGTCTCAGCGTCTACTTTTCAGTTTGCGATAACGATCGCGTCGCTCGTTGGCCTTCAGCTTCGCTCTCTCGATGCTGTCTAGTTCTTCTTTCTCGTGTGCATCAAAAAGGCAGCAAGTGCCTTCCACCGAAAAGTTTTTTTTTAACTATTGACGGCAGGGGAGGAAGCCTGCCATGGCCGCCTCAAAACTCGCGTCCATTGCTTCGCTGTCTACCATCTCGCGTGCAAATGTATCTCTGGGCTCTGAACGGGGTCTCGTGCGACTCTCCCAATGGATGCCAATATTCCGGTCCACAACGAGCGTATTCCGAGATGGTTACCACTTTGATAACGTACGTGAGAGTGATGATGGTATGTGAAATATCGGCACTTGCGAGTTAACTGCATGATCTCGAACCCACTTCATACTGAAGACTAGGCACAACTTACCGTTAGCACTTTTCCAGCGAATCCTCTTGGATTCACCAAATTTACTATTATAATACCTATATAAGTATTGTTCTCTAAACGCAGTACAGTCGTGCACCTCCAATTCGACAGGGCGGACCATATCAACAGTGCCAGGGCATAAGTGCACAACGTAAAGCAAAAAACAAACGCAAATCCAGTGCACTGATATTTTATTTGTTAATTCAGTACAAAATGTACGCCAATCTTCAGCATAATCTTGGCGTCAGACGCGCGAATCGCGGGCGCGCAACAGCGCTTCCGGTCGCGATAGGCGTCCGCCAAGGCGGCAACTTCCGCGGACCGCTTAAGAATACTCTGGACGGTAGTGCGCTTTACTGCTCGGGGGGTCTTGCTAGGGGCAAGTTGACTTGATTAGCTTGAAGAGTTAGACTCGTTGGAGTTCCTAACCTAAGGTCCTCCCACGGGACAAAACCTTATCAAAGGTGAAAAACCCGTCCTAGAAGGACCTCCTACTTAGCTAATCAAACTAGGAGAAGAAGAAAAAAATTCCTGGCAACCTGGTTGCTTCTTCTCGGTAGCTCTGCGCTACTTGGTCGTCCGGTGCTCTGAGCTCTGGGCGGCGAATCGGTGAATGGTCTGGATTCGCCGTTCGCTCCGGTTCGGAAAAGCCCGGTTACGCTCTTCGTACTTAACCGAACACTTTCCTCCTTCGGACATCACTGCTAGGGGCAAGTTGACTTGATTAGCTTGAAGAGTTAGACTCGTTGGAGTTCCCCTCTCGGAGCCTGGCTCGGCACGATGCCGGGTTCGTGGCATTCCCAAGTCGAGGCCTTGATCATACAACTTGCCGCATCCCGGATCATTCCTGGTCTTAGTCTGGTGTACACTGTGAAGCACCAACTGGACCACCGTCCCATTAGTCGGATGACTAGTTCGCTTTTCCCCGCTGCGAGCAGTGCACACGCTCCTCCGATGCGGAGAGAGTGGGCCGAATAGTCCTTCCTTGAGCGTCCCATGCTTGCAGCTGCGCCTTGATCGCCTCACTCACACGAGACTTCTTGATTGTGCGTGTTGTTGACACCGACGTCAAATATGGACCCAGGGTCCGACCAGATACGAGCCACTCGGCTCGAATTCTTAAACACTGTTGGGCCGCAATAACTGGACACAGCACCTGGTGCTCGGTTCTGTAGTGGCGGACCGTGACGCCTTGCGCCCTTTTGTCTCCCTTGTGAGAGTCATATACCACCTCTACTGAGGCCGCCCCTGGGGCTTCGTATCCAACCTTGTTTCCACTCCGATCTCGTATAACCACGTTGGCTGCCTTCACACAGCGAACCCTGTCAGATCCAGTGGAACTGTCCACAACTATTGGTCCCCAGAGCTCTGAGCTCCTGTCGAGGAAGAAGAATCATGGATCCCCACAGCATTTGACCTTCTGGGTCATGGTGGTCTATGAGTTCCCACATCTTGAGCAACATTGGTGTAGTAACTGGCTGTTTCCGATCCACTTGACTGTGGGTACGTTTGTAACCCTTAGCGATGAGCTCAAATTCCGGATCATGGTAATTGAGCCGGCCGTTCCGAACGACTTTGTGTGCGAATGCCACAGCTGCCATCTTTCCTTCGAATGTCTGGTACTTGTTTCCTTTCCTCGCTCGGTTGTGCCCTTCTGAAGCGCACAACGCTGCGAATAATCCAACCACCCTCGCTTGTCGTGCCCTGGGCAGTTCGTCAATCCACACGGGAAAACCAAACTCGTTGCAGAAGGATTCCCAGAACTCGAAGTTCCTACTGTACCGTCCAAGCGTGCCTTCTGTGATGGACGCACGCTTGGGCTGATCCCGTTTAGCCTCGACTGGTTGTACCTGTTTCATACCACGTGTATTAGTTTCTGTATGAACATCGCACCTCGGAGTCTGCTCCATCCTTCGACTCAGAGTGTGTGTCGTGAAATGAATCTTGTAACGAGCCTGGCTCAGTGCACATCGACGTAGGTCGTGCTGTCCGACAGGCGACTTGCAATTCATACTTTCGATCATCCTGGTGATCCAGCGACTGCTGTGAATCATGACGCGGCACCAGGTGCCTTCGACCTTCCGCTTCTGTCCCCCCACGTATGTTACCGTAGCTAACGCCGCAGCTATTCCCCCACCGTCCAGGACGGGGTCCTCGAATTCGACATGATACCTTTCTCTGAGGTGCATGTTTGTAATTGTCACCTCGTTTGTATCTGCTTCCACCAGCCATACCTCATCATAGCCCGGGTCCTTCTCAAACAGTTTCATTGGCAAGCCTGCAAACTCGTTCTCGAACACCAAGTCGTTCCACCACAGTAGGTCCTTCCGAAGGAATGCTGACATTGGAACTCCTCGCTTGCCCTCTTTCCGACACCGGTTCTGAACCGCTGTCAAACGCTGTATGAACGGCTTAGTGATGGGTATGAAGCTGATGACATGGCGTAGAACACCTATGAGGCTGTCCAATCGTTTTATGGATATGTAGGACTTCCCAATCGCTTCAGCTAACACCGCATGTACCTTGTCGATCTTGCGTTGAGGTACTGTGATGCACTCGTCTGGAATGTTCCAGTCGATCCCCACCGCATGGAAAACGCGCGACCAGGTCGTGAACTTGCTCTCATGCCATCCATATGATCCAAACACGAGTTTAACTCCGTCTCTGAGACGTTTGTCTGCTTGTTGAAGTCGATCGCCAAAGTCGACTTCGATAAGGACGATGTCGTCCACGCACTGGAAGACCCAGAATGGTTCAGTGTGGCCAAGCAGTATCGATAATCCTGTGCGCTGATAATGGCGGACTGCTTTCTCGAACACCGCGAAGAATCCAGGGGAGGACGTCCAACCGAAAACAGCCATACCGGAAACTATGCCATGAGGACTACGCGGCAAGGAGCCCCCAAAAGCCGATGCATGACGCGCGTGGACCGGCACGTGGTGAAATGCATCGGCGATATCCGCGACCATGGCGTAGATGTTGCACCCTGGGCACCGCCGACGGAGGTCGCAGACTCTGCGAGCTATAGAAACAAACGGATCCCACGTTGCATCCGGCGACGCCTCAGAGGCAGTCTGAGCGTTGACCGACTGGCCGTTTGGAGCCGACAAGTCGTGAATGATGCGACCATCCACGTAAAGAGGTTTGTCCTTCTTGGGGACCAGGGCGAACGCGCTGGACTGGAATGTCGGGTCCTGTACCAGCGTAGACATCCGAGCGACCAGGCAACGTCCTTTGTAATAGTCTGAGAGCAAGCTGTCCTGGACAATTTCGGCACCCGTATCGGCGCCTGGGTAGTTCGCAGGAACTGGTCGTGTGCCCGCCCGCGATGTCGGGTCCTTCCACGGTGGAGTCAAACCCTCCTGGGCGATTTGACAGAGTAACGTAAGTTCCGGGTACGACCCAAGATACCTATGATACAACCACGGGCGTAGCGCTTTGTTCGGGCGGTAGTCGTCCGAAGTCTGACCGCGAAAGAGTTCGAGCGTACCGGCTATCCCCAGCTGGGGGTCGGCCACGAGCGCATCCAAAATGCGGAGGTCGACCTCTGGAGTAGACAACGGGCCCGGCCCAGCTGCTAAGAACGCGGTCCCCAACGGGAATGGTATGTGCCGACGGGAGGCCTCGGCCTGGAGCTGGGCAAACACGCTCGCCGGAACGCAGCGTCGAAGCCCTAGGACAACGCACGACCGGGTCGGAGCTGTGTCGAATCGGGACCACATCGAGCGGGCCGATGTTTCCACCCTCTGGGATGATTCTGGAAGTCGAACTGGCGGGTGTATAGGTCGATCCGCCGAGGTCGGTGCGAACCGAAGCCGAATCAGGTGTGAGACGGACATGAACTCCTGGAGTATGAGGGACCAGGCCGCCAATACGTACTTCCTCGGACTGGCCTCGACCGAGGCAACTGATGGGTAGAACTGGGTCAGCGCAGCAGGGCTCTGAGACGGCGCGTATGACGGCTGGCAAGGCCACCCGGATCCGGTTAGGATGACGTCCGCCGCGGAAGTCGTATCCATAATCCAGTTGCACAAGGCGTCAGACGCGATGTTGTACGCACGGCGCACGTGTTGGAGATAGAACGCAGTATGTCCGGCGCCCAGGGCGCGGATGGCCCCGATCCAGGGTCGGAGCGAGGGTGCCCGGCACCTATTGAGCATCAGTGCCTGGTTGATGACGACACTAGAATCTCCGAAAACGTAGGTATGGCAGTTCGGAAAGGCAAAACGGATCCACAAGAGGCATGCGGAGAGACCCTGGGCCTCCATCACGTTGTTTGTACGTGCCGTGACGAACGTACGAGCTTCCCAACGAAGGAGAGTGTGGGAATCCGACCACACACACCAGGCGTAGGAGATACGGCCACTGACGGCTCGGCACCCCCCCGTCGAAAGACGCGAAAATCGTGGGTCGCGCTGGAGGCGGTGGCAGCCCCTCCGGCCTGGAGTCCGACTCCGATAAGTTGATGACTGCCAAGCCGCAGCCAGGGATTACACCGTCCGATGACGCCGGTTGGACACCAGGTGTCCGGAAATCGCACGAGCCGGTGTCGGACACCGATGGGCTGGTGGTTTCGACTGCATGGGCAGGGGTGACAGCGTCCGATGACACCGTACGGGCACCAGGTGTCCGGAAATCGCACGAGCCGGTGTCAGACACCGATGGGCTGGTGGTTTCGACTGCATGGGCAGGGGTGACAGCGTCCGATGACACCGTACGGGCACCAGGTGCCCCGAAATCGCACGAGCCAGTGTCAGACACCGATGGGCTGGTGGCTACCACTGCGTGTGCATGAGTAGCAGCGTCCGATGACGCCATTCGAGCACCAGGTGCACCGGCAACACGCGGATTAGTGTCAGACACCGTTGGATCCAGTGGTAGGGCACACTGAACTCTAAGCCTGGCGATAGGTGACCCGGCCTGGGCACCAGGTGCACCAGGGCCAGGGAGGCACGCGTCAGACGCGACCAAATTAGTGTGTGTGGCGGACCGAGTGTCTGACACCCGGAGCAAAGTGGTAATAGCGTCAGACGCAGAAGAACTCACGGGAGGAAATGAATCAGCAGTGGTCATGTTTAAAAAACGAGACGACAATTGAGATTGCAATCCACCCCAAACCATTCACACCCGCTGCGGGTGTGCGGCCTTGAGGCCGGCGTGCATTCCGGTCACCCACTCCACTACGTCTGGCGGGAGCTCATGAAGTTCATGCAGATGGCTGCAAGTGGGGAATGTGCACCCTTTTACGGACTGGAACCGAACGCACACCTGCTTGCCGTTAACAGCCGGAATCTGAGTACGGATGCCGGGCGGAATGATTGACGAGGTGTTGTCAGGCCGACGGCTGGTCGGACCCGAAGACCGAGCCGGACGACGGCTGCGGTCGTGTCGAGGAGTGCCGCGCGGCTGGCGCCTTCGTGGAGCACTGGCTGGCGACGCTGGAAACACAGAATGGATCACCGCAGCGTTGAGCACACGGGCCACAAAGCGTTGATACGACGGCGAGTCCTGCCGCAACTCGTGGCGGGCGTGAACTTCCAGGTCACGATGGTCTGTCTCGTGAAGAAAGGTTCGTCGTACAGGTTGGAGAAAACCGCTTGATACAGGTTGCACATGGCGTTGAGTAGCTCTCTGGGAGCCGCAAGGGACACGTTCTGAACGGCGTCGCCATGCACCGTACGGAAAACGGCAGCCACCTCGGAAGGATACCATTCCGCCGCTGCCTCCTGAAGAACATGAAGCACCTGGTGCAATTGGTCCGCCCGGCGGATCGTTACGGCTGGAGCCGGCTCAGAGCCGCCCCACTGAGAATCCTCGTGAACCACTGTTCTGTCTTGACGGTAGCCCCCGGGGTCCTCCGAGGACAAGAAGTGGTCGAATGGACGGCTAAAGAAGTCCACCGAGAACAACATCTTGGCGGTCACTTTGGTGACCCGGTACTGCCCTCGAAAACACTCTTGACGATGGATGGCGCAGACTCGATCGTGCCACGGCATGTTAATGAAACGCCTGTATAACTCATCCGTACCTGCTGACCGAAGCGGGGGGCGCGGACCCATCCGAGCTGCACGATGTACCGCAACCTCGCTGGTCGATGGTCGAAACAAATTGTTGCCAACCGGCAGGTGGCCCTGGGCCATCGCATCCGGCGACCGCGATCGGTCACGGGACCGCGAACGACGCCGCGAGCGCGACCGGTGGTGACGGGAGCGAGAGTGACGGTGCCTGGCACCGGACCTGCGGTGAGGTCGCTCGGAGCGTAATCGTGAACGAAAACGAGAGTGCATTAGTCGGGACTGTGGGCTACCAGATCGAGATCGACGCGCCTGATGCGGGGAACAAGAGCGTCGGAGGCGGCGTGGGGCCGGTGAACGGGAACGACCTCGTGCACGCCCACGTTGATCCGGCTCCGCCTGCCCATGTGCTTGCAGGTAGCCTCCCGGTGACCGTGGCTCCTCGTCGAGCTCGTGACGCGGTCACTGATGACGACCTACTTGCTGCTCAACGATGCGAAGTTGAGTGGTGTCTCTTGGGACCGAATTAGCCATAGGGTCCGCGCGCCCCTGGGGCGGCGGAGGCAAAGTTGCGGGTTGGGCCACTTGCTGCTGTAACGATGCCAGCGTGGCTGTCATGGTCTCCATCTGGGAACGAAAGGCAGCATTGGCGTCGCGTTGTTCCTGTAATAGGCGGTGCAAGAACGTGTGGGCCGTAGACTGGTCCGGCCCGCGTTGTGGAGCACTCGTGGCTGCGCTGGCACCAGGTGCCGCTGGTGGGTCCACCGCGCGTACGGTAGAGAACAGGTCGCAGGGAGTGAGGATCGTATCCTCGAGCGTAAGCAAGGGAAGGCCATTGTCGTTTGACGACTCATGTAATCGATCCAAATCCACGGAGGCGTTATCGTCGAACGTCGGGGTAGCCACGCATCGCCAGGCAAACGTAGCGGGAACCACTGAAGTCTTAGCCCCACTAGGGGTAACGTACGAGATGGCCTGGCCACCAATGTCGACCAAGACACCACCCGTAGCAGCAGGTGCCTTGAATAAACTCGTTAGTGCAGATCGTACACCCGCCGGTCCGACCGGCGGTGACGTAGTGAGCAACTGCCAGGCAGTCGTAAAGTCAGGCAGTGGTGATGTGACTCGTGCACCATGTCCAAAGCCCAGCAGGAATTCTTCACGTGAGATGGTTTGGCTGCGCATGTCATTCAATGGCACGGCTACCACTTGACGGGGCGCGTCCGCAGGGCCGCGCACGCCCACCATACACAAGTAACTGCATCACGGATCCAGCACAAGGTTGATGTCATCCACCAAAACGATGGTCGAAGATCGAACGTAGGAGAGGACTTGACCACATAAGTACACCTCGGAGGTGTGACGAACGAACTTGGTGTCACAATCAGTTGAGACCACGAAGAGCTGAGAAAACCGTAGGAACCGAAAGACTGAAAGAAGGGGGCGCTCCAGGAGCTCCTCCGACAAATCATGGGACGGGTGCGTCCGTCGCCAGTGTGGGATCCAATACTCCACGTCAACGTGCTCCTGGAGCGCGGGGTCGACGTCAGATCGGTGCTGACCAGGCAGCAGAAACGTGAGGGTGGCCTGCCAGGCAGGCCGCTTCAATCCGTCAGCATCGTCGAAGAATGGGCTGGATGCAGACTCCCGCAGAACCGGATCACGACCAATCGTTGCGTACACGGGTCCATCCCAGCGGCCCGTCAGCTCATCCGGAGCCTCCAAGCGCACTGTTCTCCATCCGAGGGACGAATACGACGCCTGCGGCGGGTTCCGCGACGGAGCAGTGGGAGCAGAGGCGATAACGCGCATGAAAAATTTCCTGGCAACCTGGTTGCTTCTTCTCGGTAGCTCTGCGCTACTTGGTCGTCCGGTGCTCTGAGCTCTGGGCGGCGAATCGGTGAATGGTTCGGATTCGCCGTTCGCTCCGGTTCGGAAAAGCCCGGTTACGTTCTTCGTACTTAACCGAACACTTGCCCAACGAGCAAGTTCGGAGTGAGAGCATGCAGGATCTGAAGACTGCTTTTGTGGGACATGTAGGAGGAAGGGCGATGTCCCATTGTCTTTGGCGGTAAAAATCAAAGTGTGTGTTTGTATGAAGACGTCCGATCCAAAATTTAAAATCAGATCGATGCGGCGTGTCATCCCTTCGCGAGGAGGTTAATTGCTAGGGTGGTGATGGGCAAAGGTAATTGCGCATCCGATTCGCGTAATCATAAAATCTAGCAGGGTATCGACTGATACCGGTGTCGAATTGGAGGTGCACGACTGTACATATGGATAATTTAGTTTGAGACTCTCTTGGACCGGGTTCCGATAATACACCGTCGTTGTCTGTACAGCCACAATGCTATGGGAAAGGCAACGACGAGTTAATGATTGTATTTAAGCGAGTGATCAAATACTTAATAACTTAAGCACAATACTACATGTCGACCAGTATTTTCACTCTATGAATCCTCACCATAACTTCGTGGACGGTCCTCGCATGAACAGGCATATCTTCGAGATAGAAGAAAACTTCCTCAAAATAACCTTAAAAAAATGAGCTGAGTTAACGTGGGATCACGTTTTATAATTTGATGTGAGGACTTCACGCAGTAAATTATTTATCAATTTATTTTGTTTAGAGAGCCTTTGTATTATTTCAGTATGATCACTTGTTCGGAGCCGTGAGCATTTGACATTATGGTAATTGCTCACGCTGCCTTTATGCACTGCATGAAAGAGCCAATGTCTGGATATTCATACGATTCTCTGACGTGCTATTAATAATAGTAATACATTTCCCAATACACCAGCAAACCTTTACATTGTACACGGGAAGGGAGTGCGACGACATTCGAGTGGCAAATGGATGCGTCACTAGCGGCGCTGACACAGTTTCTCACGGAGTTTAGCTCGTCGAACGATTTCGTCGAGGATCGCAACTTGGGAACTCTAGGCCCCAAGGACGCCTCGCCATCCTCAATATCGACCTGTCCAGTCAGCGATGACTCATGCAACCCGGTCCAAAGCGGTAGGTCCGGCCCTGCTCCAAGTCCTTTCAGCAACTATGTAGTAGAGAACAAGTCGACTGAGCGACGATGCAAGATTCGTACCGAGCAGACTGCCAAGCGACAGAATCGGTACTTGCAGAAATGAAGTCAGAACGGGTGATGTTGAGGACTCGAGTGGCCGAGCTGTCTGCAGTGTTGAATCAACTCCAGGACGCTCAAGCGCATGCTAATGCAGCGGCAGCAAGCGACCTCGCGGTATCTGCGTGGCGAGCTGCTGCCGTCCGCCAGAAGGAACGCAGACTCGAATCTGAGGCCGCGATCAAAAGCTGAGAGCTCGTGTCGCTGAACAGTCTCAACTGATTCGAAGCATGAGCGACATACTTCAACAGCGCGCGGTCCAAAGGCCGGTGAACTCGCTAGCGGTCCCTTCGTCAAACATCGCAATAGTGTTCAAGATGCTCATGAACGAGCTCAACTCGCTGCACGCTGTGACAAAAGAGGTTATCGCCGGTGTTGATTTCAAAGTATCGTCACTACCGATGCAGGTCGAGATGGTTTGGGACTGGAATCATGACATGACGTTCCTTGAGAGTGCGCATGCGACTATCGTTCCTTTTGGCTTCCAGGAGACATTCCACGCGTTATCGGATGCGCTACTGACGAAATCAAGCGAAGACGTCTACGACAACGACATCGCTGACCCCGAGAGTACGCGAGCCTTCAAATACCACTTGGACTTTTCACAAGAATTGGGCGAAAGTGCCACTTTAGTCATCCACATTGTGGTAAGGAGATACGTCGAGGCTGAACGAGTTGTATTTGTGAGTCGTGCCCTTACTGAAGGGCAGGGCGACTTCAAAGACCTCTATACGGATGAAACTGCGTGGTATGTTCTTCGAAGGGCAACCGATGCGTCCGAGGGCAATGCTTTGGTCCTGGAGACCTACACGAGGTTGATGCCTGTTGGATTTGACTTGACGTCGGAGACTGACCCGCGTGGGAGCGCATTCGTGAAGGTACTCGCCAAGGCAGATGAGGGAGACGTCGACGACATCATGGTAATGTTTGAGCAAATGCTGCTCGACGAGACACAAACTATCTGCCTCTAAGACCATTTAAAGAGTCAAATACTGTACATTTACTAGCTGAGCATCTTCATAGCAGTGCTAAGCCTTAGGGGGCCGGTGCGCTTGATGAATCACAGCAGTCCGGGCGTCCCCAGGCCAACATTGGTAGAAGGATTGCTTTTAAATTACTCCGGAGTACAAGAAGATAACGTAGTGTCTTTCAAGATTATTTGGTAACATAAAGATATTACTTTGAAGTAGTAGCTTTTTTTTATCGCGCCTGTTGGAGGCCATGATTATTTACATGGATTAGTACATGTACAGGATTCCAATCATGGATCAGTCCATGATTGAAAGTAAAATAAAACCCCGATTCGCCTATTTCCGAAATGCATAACTTCGGATTTTTCTCATTCGCGTTTCTACCGCTTCCCGATAAGATGACGCGTAGCGTCGGTGGAAGCGATGTAAGCGCCCGGGGCGCGCGTGGAGGCAACAGGGGTCTCTCTCCGCGACTTCGAGGTCCTGGGCTTAATGATACTCAAGAAGCTGGAGTGTCTGGAGTGTCTGAAGCTGCGGAAGCGCCTAGTAACGAAGAAGGCAATCCGCTGGAAACCGGTGGTGGTCCCGCCATCCCTGGAAACGACCGTGAAAGTGACTATCCCGACGTGGAGGATGTAAAATCAGGGCGTGGTTCAGAATCGGATGGTGGAGAGGAAGAGGATGATGGGGGATTTACTGCAGAATTGGCTCTTGTACCTGTTGAAGCGCCGGTGAATTGGCACACAAGCTGGGAGGCATGGCAAACCTACTTTGCCGATTACTGCCAGAGAACGATGCAAGTGTTACCAGTAAAGGAGACAATGTCAAGAGCAGAGAGGAACAAGCGCCTAAAGAAGACAAGAAAGAGAGGAGACGATTCGCAGTTGGTACCAGAGCAATTTGACCTCTACCAACGAGCATATATCTGCACTCATGGCTGGAAGAAGCGGAAATCACGCAGTGAAGGAAGCAGACCCGCGGCAGCACATACGCTTGACTGACTGTCCTTTCCGGTTCATAATCCAGTGGAATTTATCACGTGGTGAGCTCCAACTGAAAAACGGAACCTTCGTGCACAACCATAGAGTGTCACCGGCTGCTTTTGCTACTTATCCAGCATCTCAAGGCATCGCAGATCCACTCGTAGACGCTCGAGTGCAAGGAATGCTATCTGTGGGCGCAAAACGTTCGAAGATCTACGATTATCTACCTGAACACGATCAGAACGTGATCCAGGTAGACGTCGACAACTTGGTTCGTGACCACGGCTCTAGCATTTCCAGTTTGAACGATAACGACGCAACTGCTCGGGAGATTGCGATATTTGCATCTGCAGACTCAGAAAATGTCTGTTCAGTGTCTGAAACGGATGCTGGTGAGACCGGTGTGATATCTCTTGTTTCAGCACATATGCGCCGTATTTACAGTCGGTTCAGCGAAGTTCTGCTTGTTGATTGCAGTCACAAGACCAAGCGGTATTGCACTAGTGTATTGTCCAAGATTTTTACATGATTAACCAGGATTTTTCTATATATTATTTCTAGATACAATTACCAGCTTCTTACGTTCATGGCTATGAATGAATTTGGAGAGGGGGCAGTGGTGCAGCAGTCCTTAATCGAAGCCAATGGAGACTGGCACATGGAGAGGGCCATAGACCATTTTAAAAGGTCTCATCCTACGCGAATTAGCATGCTTCGAGTCCTTGTCGTCGACAAGGATATGAGCGAAATTCGGGCTCTAGAATTAAATTTTCCCAAGGCGCGAATTCTCATTTGTCACTTTCATGTGATTAAATACCTTAACGAGATGCGAGCGAGGCCAGAATTTGGAAAAGTTTCTAGCGAAGATGCAAGTCCGATCGACGGTGCTATTCACAAGATGGTATACGCGGTTTGTGAAGAACAGTACAAGACTGCACACGAGTCGTTGAAAGGACTCTGTCAGCGCATTGGTCTGGTTGGAATTTTTGATTATTTTCAGAAAAATTGGGATTCCTGTCAAGATGGATGGGTTTACTATCTACGATCGAAACTGCCTCACTTCAAGAATCACACTAACAATCGTCTGGAGAATTACTTTGGAAAACTGAAGGACGCGGTCGATGGAAGTATGAGTATGGCAGGCTGTGTAAAGGCTCTGATTGCTTACGATCGCCGGATTGAAAACGAGTACAAGTACAGATTGTCCCGAATTGGACAGTTTGTTAACAGCAATTACGACGAGGAGATGAACAACGTGCTACGATTTACAACTCACTTTGTGGCGCAACAAATTGAACACCAGTACGCCACCGCGTTGTCAAAGGCGGCAGTGTACAGTTTCACTGTTGATCCCGACGATGCTGATCACGTGGTCGTTGGAGGAGTTTTCTCGGAGCACAATCTGCGGATTGATGATTGGAGATGTGATTGCGATTTCTCCATGTCGATGTGCCTTCCGTGTTGCCATGCCATCGCATACCACAAGCACACGAATGTTATCGGTCCAGTTATCCCTTGGTGTCGTATCGATGAAAGGTAAAGTAGTGATGATTCATGATTTCCCATGATTATTTTTGGGAAATCCAGGATTTTTCCATGATTTTGATAGTTTTACTCATCTTTTGTACTTATACTTATACTGCATATTTGCATTATGTTCTCATGGTTTGTGGACGAACGTCTAGGTGGACCTGTTCGTCGCGCCATTTGAATAAGCTTAAACAGTTCAGTTATGAAAAGTTTACTAATACAGAACGTGGATCGACCAAAAACAAACTGAGGACGCACTCAGAACGATATCGCGAAGCGGTGAAGGCCACTCACCTTATCGCTAATGAAATGGCGGATATAGAGAGCGAAGTGGAGTTTGAGGAAATGCTTCGGTTCGTTTTAGACCAGTGGAGAAACGTGCGCCAGCGGAAAAGTGTACCGATGAGTAATTCGGAAGGTGGGGGTGAATGGCAAGGCGATGAACAGTGCGGTGATGGAGACGAAGAGGATGCAGAAAAACAGATCCCTGTACGTAATTTCACAGAAGATGCCATCCAGGCAGAGTTCAACATTAGCTCGAGCGAAGGTGAAGAAGCATACGAATCGAGTGGAAAGGTGAAGATTCGGCTCAATCCCAAGGCCAAAAAGGTGGGTCGACCTCAAAAACAGAAGAAATCGACCAGCGCCGGCGAAAAAAAAGGTCGAAAGTGGTATGAGGCCTCGGAAGCAGGGCGGAAGGTCGCAGGAGAGGTAACTTTGAGCGCTTTAATTAACTCTCTGGACCGTGAGCAACCGGGGTTGATGGAGACACAAAGGCGTTTGTCTGGGGTACTTATGAAACACGGCGAGGCCGAAAACAAAAAGCCTAAGCTCAAAATCCTGAAAAATCCGGTTCTCATCCAGGACCCGTTCTACATTCTCCCGGAGAAGCTATTGGATGCTTGTATGAAGCTCCTTCCGGTGTCGAACACAGCAAACCATGCCATATCCATAGATGATTCTCAAAACAGCCAAGACACCGGATCTATTCAACTTCAAGGATCCATTGAGACGATTTGGATAAAAGATGTGGGCAATTTTTCGCGAGCTCAAATTGAAACCTTCAAGAGAGTGCATAATCTTATGCAATTGGTGAAACTTGGACTGAATACGCATAAGTGGCTCGTACAAGAAGGATGTTCTTCACTTCCGGCTGAGTACCACGCAATTGCGACCTCAGATGCCGACGAAATCCTGTCCACCTGCCCAAAGAAGAGAATCGAGGGCCTTCCGAACCTATCTGATTTCCAGTATGCGTTGCTCTACAGAGTTTCCCCTCCAACATGGCTAACAGATGCCTCGATAAGGGCTTTGTGCATTCGGCTCTGCGAGGATTATTCTTCGTGCAGATTTGCAGGCTTTCAGTCAGCAGTAGCAAGATCCAAGAGAACGCGTACCGAAGAGCCTGTGGTTGACCACAACACACGTGGACGACTTATAAAGATGGCCCGTGAAGACGGCGTCGATACGGTACTGCTCCCGTTGAATTTTTCCAGTTTTCATTGGTGTTGCGTTGTTGTGAAAGTTCATGCAAAGCGGATCTACTACTACGACCCGCTACACCAACGTCCGTACATTAAAGCTGCCAACGCTGTTGCTAACAGCCTCAAGATTGGTGGACTTACCGAGTACGACGTGATCCCTCAAAACAAGCCCATCCAGTTTGATGGTTTCAGCTGCGGCGTTTACGTCTGCTGGATGTTCATTAGGCAAGTCTCTACTGCACACCCTGTGGATATTAGCGTTGCGTCTCCCACGGAGCGTCGTTTCGAGCTTTTCTACTACATGCTGAAAGGTCATCTGCTGCCCATACATCCATCGGGCACTGCTGAACAAGATGACACTGAGGAAAAGCGCCCTGCTGTTGCTCAACATGAAGATATGCAGCAAACCCAAGAAGAAGAACAGGTGGGCCAACGCAGAAACAAGTAGTTTGAGCCTGTCATGCACGTAACTCAATGCGATCGACGAGATAATAGCCTTTAAGAGATCTTTCCAGGATTTTATTCATGGAAATCCCAGGATTAATCCTGTAAAAAGCTACTAACATTACTGTATATATTTTTAAAACATGATTTAATCCTGAAACGTACATGATTAATCCTGGAAGAAGGACAGCCACACGTTAGATATCTTACTCGTCCTCAACAAATCTTCCCGTATCTTCGCCATATGTCTACTGAAATAAGATATGATTTGACGTCCAGGATTAATCCTGACCTTAATCGTGTACAGTTCCATGTAAATAATCCTGGCCTCCAGCACCTGCCATAGCACGGTGAATGCAAGAAATTATATGGATATCTGGATCACGCCCATGTTTGCGTTTGTGATCGACGGTCTCCTTATCATCGATAGTGTGTGTGGGTTCGGCTGGTGTAGCTCGCCCGCTTCATACTTTATCCCTGGTGAGCTTAGCAGCGGTTTGTATGAGAAAGGGCTTCCTAACTTCCGCCTCGAGTCTCCGCTCGTCGGGTTGTTTTGGTGCGATGACCATACATGCACGGAGGTCGACGAAGGCGTGCGGTGTTTCGTCGCCGTTCTCGCTTTACGCAGAGCGATGGCCACTGTCCTTGGCCCAGCCGCAAGCAATCAACGCAAGTTCACGGCCTGGAGTGACTCCATTCGCGCATTAGGACTCAAGTGGGGGTACTCTAACCGGTAAGGTTTCCATTCCGTTCGAGATACTCTTGAAGGCTCAGCTACGTGTGTGCCAGCTTATTACTGCTGACTCTGCAAGTAAACCATCCTTACTGCAGCTATTAGGATATCTACGTCACATTCTGACTTGCTGCCCTCCAGCTGAGCTTTTTTCAAGGCATGGCTACGATCTTTCGTCGTCCGAAGATGTGTTAGCTAACGACTAGTGCGCTTGACGATTTACAGTGGCTTCGAGCTATTCTGTCCCAACCAGGACGTTTCTATGACATCCCATTGGATCACTTCGCAAACGTAGCCTAACCTGTCGTGCACGTGCACATGGAGGCCTCGAACGAAAGGCTTTGTATTCTGGAGCCGGTTAGTGGTGACGTAGGATTCGTCACGGGGGGATTGTTCTCCATGTGTCGATCGCTTTTAAGAGTAGGAGCCATTTAAATGTAAATACACTTAAATGTCAACTTTAGAGAAACTAATCAGGAAGTAACGTAAACACGTAAGTGCCGGGCAAAAGGCCGCGACAGGACTGCGGTGTCTGGCGAGGCTGCTCTTCTCTGCTGCTCTCTGGTGAGCGGCAGGCGTCAAAACGCAAAGTGTGGAGCAGCCTCCGCCAGAACACCGCTGTACCGCAAAAGTAGATTAGTATACAAATAGCACATAAGTCAATACTAAACTCTAGATAAATGCACTCTCGTTTGAGTACACCATCTTGGCAGCGCACAGCCAACGATGTCCTTGTGCATACAGTCCTTGGTATAGTCCTTCGCCATTGCACGCATGTGTACTCAGTGTAGCCGGTTATAGTGCAGCCGCAAGCTGCACTGCCAGGCGCATGAGTGTCCTTGGGATGTGTCTTTGCAGACACTGGCAGTGGACGGTGGCTCGTAGATGGGGGCACCGGACACTGGCAGACTGCAATGCACTGGCGCTCGACACACAGGTAAGTTTGCAGCTCCCACTCCCACTTGATCTCGGCGACGCACTTGGAGTTTTTGACGCGATCACACACGCGCATCCTTGTTGCCGCCATAGTCCTAGTAGTAGCGTAGTCACAGCTCAAAAAACAATAGCAGTCCACTCAGTAACAGCACTCCCACTCGATCGCCCTCGTCTTCATCAATGTCGCTTAGGTACAGCCTCCGCATCAACAGCAGTAGTCAACGCAGTAGCAGTAGTCGTAGGTGTAGCCATGTCCTCGGATACGTTGTCGTCGCTCGACACAATAGGTAAGACTTTCATAGCCTTGCGAAAGTGTGTGAACTTCACCACTGCAAGTGCCTTTGTCATGATATCGGCCACCATATCATCAGTTCCGATGTGTTGGGTTGTAAGTTGCTTCAACTCCACGTGGCGTCTGATCATGTGGTACTTGTTATCGATATGTTTCGATATCGAGTGTTTGCCAGGTTTCGCAGTTAGAACAATGGCTCCTTGATTGTCTCCCAGTAGTTAAGGTACTGGATGCTTCCAGCTCAACTCCTTGCATAGGCCAGCAAGCCACAACAAGTCCTTGGTCGCTTCTGCCATTGCTACGTAATCCGCTTCACAGGTACTGAGTGCGTTGATCTATTGCTTTCGAGATGCGTAGGAGATGACGTTGTCGTCCAGCATAATAATGTAGCCACTGATACTCCGTCGATCCACAGGGTCGTTCGCATAATCAGCATCGGAGTAGCCACTAACTTGCACATCAGTCTGTAGCTTCACATTCATCACTAGTCCGTAGTCACATGTAGCCTTCAGGTAGCGCAGCACCCTCTTGGCTTGTGCAAAATGCATATGATCATAGCTCGCTAGATACTTGCCCAGGTGTCGGGTAGCATGAGCTATGTCAGGTCTCGATGCACTAACGAGGTACAGGAGAGCACCCATTAGTTCTCTGTAGGGAAGATACTCCTTCGAAGCAGGCACGTCTGTCTTCGAGGGCGTTGTAGCTTCTGGTGTAGCGCAGCCATTACAGTTCTCCATATAAAAACGCTTCAACACCTCCAGTACGTACTGATTCTGGCAGTACACTATTGGCCGGCGCGGCCGGTCAATCAGGATCTCGACGCCTAAGAGATATTTGACTGTGCCCATCGTCGTGAGCTCGAATGTCTCTTGCAGTGAGGCAGCGATTGTGGCACACAGGTCACGTGAACCCATCAGCAGTAGATCGTCCACGTAAACAGTCAGTAGCAACTTGACTTCACCATCCTTCCTCAATGCATATAGGCCGTAGTCAGAGTCCGTCCTAGTAAAGCCCATCGCAACAAGCTTCGCATGAAGCGTGCGATTCCAAACGTTTGGTGCTTGCTTCAGTCCGTACAGGCTCTTCAACAATCTGCAAATGGATCCAGGTCCATCCACCTGGAAGCCAGGAGGCTGTTCCATGAAGATAGTCTCGTCCAAGTCTCCATAAAGAAAAGCCATCTTCACGTCAAATTGCAACACCTCCCAACCTCTTTGTACAGCGTAGTAGATAGCCGCACGTATGGTTTCGAACCGGATCACAGGTGCATAGGTCTCAGAGTAGTTAATACCAAGTTGTTGTTTGAATCCATGGATCACTAGTCGCGCTTTGAATCGTTTGATTCGTCCACGCTCATCTCGCTTCACAGCAAAGACCCACCTACACGTTATCGCCTTCACTTTCTTGGCATCTTTGCGGGGTACAAGTTTCCAGATCTTGTGACCCTTCAACGATTGAAGTTCTACCAACATTGCAGCTCTCCACTGCTGCCAGTACTTGCTTGCACGTGCTTGTTTGTACGTCGTCGGAATCTGCACATCCGTAGTCATAGCCTGCACTAGGTCTACCACGTAATCCGACAATCGAACGTTCGCCTTCTGCTTCCTTCTTGGTCGCTTTAGGCAGGGGGAGGTTGAATCTCGAAGCCACTTGTCTCCTTCTCTACCATTGCAGGTTTCTTCTTTGTTCTGCGTCTCTTGCGCTTCCTCACTTCCAAACCTTCCTTGGTTTCTTCAGCAGGATCCTGCAACACGGCTGGTGCTGCAACACCAGCCGTCTCCGCACTGTCCTTGCTCACAGGTGCGTCAACGATTGACAAACTCCCACTCGAACTTGACTCAGTTTCTGCAGGTTCGTCAGCAGGTGGTACCGCCTCAAGTGGCTTCTCCGCACTAGAGATGCCGTCACTCCAACCTGGAAGGTACGTCTCCATGTTGGTCTTGATGCGCGCCACAGGTACAGTCTCGAGTAGAGTATGATCACAATCAAAGAATGCATTCTCTAATAGATGATTCATGTAGATGCCATCGGTCGTGAACTCTTCATGGAACTTCACATTCCCACTACGAGCTGTCACCAATTGAGCTGTCACCAGGTCAATGAACTTGTAGCCTAGGGTCGATTCGCTATAACCCAGTAGTAAGCACAGTCTTGCCCTTGCTTCCAGCTTTTCTTTCGCTTGTCTTGACTCAGGGGGAACACGCACGTGTGCTAGACAGCCCCAAGTACGCAAATCATCCAGCATGGGATCCGATTCGTACGGTTTCTGGTGCGGGGACACCAATCTTAAGGGCTTGGTGGGCAACCAGTTCAACGTCGTCACCACATGCAGGAAGGCTTCTCCCCACAAGGAGTTGGGCATGTGTGTAGCCATCAGCATCGCTCTGATCCTTGGTAGAACCACGCCGTTAGCACGCTCCACAATGCCGTTCTCTTGAGGAGAATAGGCGTTCGTAAACTGCTGCTCAATCCCTTGGTCGACGCAGTAGTCACTTAGTTCCTTGCTTGCAAAATCACCTCCTTGGTCAGAGTGTAGTCGTCGCACCTTCTTCTCAGGAAAGCGAGTTTGCAGCCTGTTCAACTGGACCTTGATGTGGAACGTTGCTTCACTCTTCTTCTTGAGTAGGAACGGCCACTTCTATTTTTGTAGACTCATCTATGATAAAGCGAAACATAGTAGCTCCATCCACAGACTGTTCGCTCACAGAGCAAATGTCCATCATAAGAGTCTCCAGAGGTTCAAACTTCCGCGATGGAATCCGTTTATAAGACATTCTTTTCGCCTTACTGGCAGCACAAGCAACGCACTCGTAGGACGTCAGACCTTTTGCATTCATCTTAACTCCAACATCGAGTTTGTTTGCCAACACTTTCACCGTCTCCATGCTCATATGACCATATCGTTGATGAAGCAGCTCCATGGCTTTCTTGCTGTCCATGTCCTCTTTTAGAGCCGCCATCACCATCACCCCAGTCACTCTCTATGCACGTAGTCGGTAGATACTGTCACGCATCATGAACTTGAGTGATGTGCTTGGCTTGGAGATCCAAGCAGTCTGTTGGTCCTCTGAGCATGTCAACTTGAAGTTGCCCTTCGTTTGTAGGTAGCCCAAACTAATGATGTTCACCTTCGCGTTCGGTGTGTACACCACGTCGTCCAGGAGACGGTCCTCGAGCTGGCCAGTTGCCTGATTAACAACACGCAATAGCACAGACCCACAAACAGAAGTGTGTTCAGTTGTGCCATTCGCAAAGTCAAGTCGACTAGCTTGGTCTTCCCTTATGGTAGTAAACAATGACAGGTCACCACATACATTTGCCTGGGATCCTGAATCAAGTATCCACTCCACAAACTCAGACTGAGCTGATTGCATACCTTGGTTCTGGTTCACAGCGTTGACTTGACGAGAGTTGGGTGGTCTGTTCTCACGACGGTCTTCAAATCGACGTGGAGACATGTTCCGCCCTTGGAAATTGTCACGTCGAGGTGAAGGTCCTCGTCCTCTCGAAGGATTGTCACGCCACTGCTGCTGCGGAGACGACGGTCCATAGCGACTCAGTCGATCATCGCGTTGGGGTGGCGGCTCATAGCGACTCGGTCTCTCGTTACGCCACTGCTGCTGACGCGGTGGAGATCGATAACGCCCTGGATTCCCTCTTGGTTCACGTCCTCGCATTGACGGAGAACGGCCTCTTCCTCTTGGTGGAGTTCGTTCTCGATTGAAGAATCGGGGTGGTGAACGACTTCGTCCTCGTCCTTGGATAGGAGGGTCAAAGTGTCCAACATCTTGACTCCAGAGTTCTCTCTCGTACGCACTCTCCAAGTTAGGTCTGTAATCATTGCGCATCCCTGGTTCTTGGCGTCTGTTAAACCCGACATCAGGACCTCGACAGCTATCCCCCGGCATAGCCGAACCCCCTTGTGGTTCAGCTTGATTGCGCCATGGCTCAAGTGTAGGCCCTTTCGAGTTACTCGACAGTCCTTGCCCCAAGTAGTAGATGACTGATTCCCACGTAGGTACCAATCCAGCTGTAGACTGATTGCCCTCCCACTGAGTCTGCGCAGTACTCGATACAGTAGGTTGCATGTTTTGTAGTACAGTAGCTTGTACATCCTGTTGAACAGTAGGTTGTCCAGTAGGTTGCACTTCAGGTTGTACCGCAGATTGTATGGCAGTCTGCACAGCTACAGCTGGTGCTTGCAGTGTAGGCAGTGAGGTTGATTGTCGTTGTTGTAGTCCTTGTCCTCCAACTTGTATGTGTTGAGCAGGAACTCCAACTTGCAGCTGCAGTCGCTGCGTTGCTTGCGCAACCGACGATTGAGTGCGTTGCGTACTTGCCCGCACCCCTTCAACAACACGACGCTCTCCTCCTTCTTCACTTTCCGCAGGAGACGTTAGTGACCATGCAGGTGATTGCGTAGCCGTAGGCGATAGGGCAGCACCATCCGTAAGGTCAATCGCATTCGCATCGCATAGTGATAGGCCAGCAAACAGTCCTTGGCCATCTTCTTCCAACGCTACCGCATCCACACGACGTACGGAGTTCACCAGCGACACGGGAGCCCTGGGTTGTCTCTCTTGCAGCTTTCTCGCGAGCTCTTGCTTCAGTTGCTGGCCAGTGAGAGCCGTACACTCGGCATACCAATGTCCTTCTCCTTGACAGTTCACGCAATTTGTACGCTGCTTCTTATCTGCAACGCCCTTGGATCGCTTGCGCTGTTGCTTGTTGCGCTTGCGTCCTCGAGCTTGATTTTGTCCTTGGTCCGTTCCGACGTGAGCAACTTGCATTGAATGCGCGACCGGTTGTCTGGTTTGCGCACGCAGCTGGTCACGCTGGTGTTCAGCAGCGCGCAGTCGTTGTAGAGCTTCAGCAAGTGTAAGTGTCTTACGATCATGGTTGTTAAGCCAATCGCCATGTTCACGGGCGAGATCTTTAAACGCTTCCACGCTGTTCGACAGTAGTAGGCTTGCATGTTGTCACTCAGCGAACTCACCATTAGCTTGATGTAGAAGTGTCACCTTCTTCGCAATGTCGTCAACATACTGCGATACCGACTCGTTTGGCTTGAGCCGGCGCGTCACTAGCTCTTGCAGTAGGTAATCAGGATTAATACCATCTCCAGCCTCAAAGTGCTGCGTAATCGCATCGTAGAGCATAGCGGCGGCGTCCATATTGTCGTGGATGTCGTCGATCTTGAACGTCGTACGTAGATCAACAGACAGCGACAACGCAAGTGCTGAGAATGCCTTGTTCTTGCGCGACTTGTACCACACGCGATATTTGTCACGACGCATGTCTTCTACTGCATCGTAGCGCTCAGGGCCATAGCTGATGTCTCCCAGCATCTTCGGCTCGAAGTGCAACGGCACCTCGCTCTTCTAGGCTTTGTAGTCGCCCTTCAGATGGAGCTTGGGCAGCTTGATCGGGGGCGAGTTGATGAGGACCTTGGTGTACTCAGCCAGCTCGCCGTCGTTGTAGCGGCCAGTAGGGTTCATGTTATCTAGAGGGCGCCACGGATCGTCGGGTCTCGGTCGCCGTTTTGTTGGTTTAGCGGCGACAGGGGAGGATTGTCAACTGGCACGGATTCTTCCGTGTTCGTCGACGAAAGTTTATGCATACGGTTGAGTAACATTTGGAATAACGGGCGGCCACCCGGGATTCCAGCCAATGAACGAATTAGTCGTTTTGCATCACTGTGCGACAGTGTTGCATCATTGTTCAAGCTTGAATTACCTGCCAATGGGGTTGAAGCTTGATCTTGATTGGTCGAAACTCCAGAACTTGTGTCTGGAACACCAGCAGCCACGTCAGTCGCAGACTGCGCCCTGATTGGGCTCATAACCAGTGGTGACGTAGGGTTCGTCACGGGGGGATTGTTCTCCATGTGTCGATCGCTTCTAAGAGTAGGAGCCATTTAAATGTAAATACACTTAAATGTCAACTTTAGGAAACTAATCAGGAAGTAACGTAAACACGTAAGTGCCGGGCAAAAGGCCGCGACAGGACTGCGGTGTCTGGCGAGGCTGCTCTTCTCTGCTGCTCTCTGGTGAGCGGCAGGCGTCAAAACGCAAAGTGTGGAGCAGCCTCCGCCAGAACACCGCTGTACCGCAAAAGTAGATTAGTATACAAATAGCAAATAAGTCAATACTAAACTCTAGATAAATGCACTCTCGTTTGAGTACACCATCTTGGCAGCGCACAGCCAACGATGTCCTTGTGCATACGGTCCTTGGTATAGTCCTTCGCCATTGCACGCATGTGTACTCAGTGTAGCCGGTTATAGTGCAGCCGCAAGCTGCACTGCCAGGCGCATGAGTGTCCTTGGGATGTGTCTTTGCAGACACTGGCAGTGGGCGGTGGCTCGTAGATGGGGGCACCGGACACTGGCAGTGGACGGTGGCTCGTAGATGGGGGCACCGGACACTGGCAGACTGCAATGCACTGGCGCTCGACACACAGGTAAGTTTGCAGCTCACACGGCTCTGCGTCACTTCATTTGCGTGCGGCTTACGTACGCCACGCCGCGCCTGTTCCATGTTGATATTTCGGCCAACTCGATCCATGTTCGCGAGTTACAAAGTTCTACATTGGCGGGTTTTACACTGGGGGCCTGTTTGGATGTAACGGGGTACGTAGCCCTAGGTGTACCCTGGTTACATGAAGTGTGACACTTCACACTTCAGGTGTATGACACGTCATACTCCGGGATATTTGGTACAAGGTACCAAGGTCGTTCAAAGCCAACCATTGGTCAAACGACATTGCATTTCTATAGGTAACTTATAGTTTGCATTAAACCCAAACTTAACCTACCTATAAATATACTCAATTTACAATCTACCTTATTTAGGTCACTTTGCTCTCTTTAACTAAAGAGGGGACCTGTGAACTGCCGTTCACTGAGAGTTTGTATACTCTCGGAAGATAACTTCCTCTAGCGCAAGGTGCTGTGTGACCCCGTCACACTTGGTAGCACTAGTAGTCAATCCACGCCACCGCGGGTAGACTACCTGAACCTCTCCGAAGTTCGTTGCCATGGATAGGAACGACTTCTCCCATATGAACGACTCTCTGTTCGAGTCGGTTCGGAAGATGGCAGGCATCTTCGGGATGGAGGCCCTGCAGAGCCTGGTGGTATCAACACCGGCTGAGCAGCTCGAGCGCGTCAATGCATTCGACGCGTACGAGCAGGGCCTCATCGCGCATGTGCGAGATAACCTGCAGGCTCCGGCGGCGGAAGCAAATCCGCCTCACCCGAAGCCAATACGGCTAAAGGTTAAGCCGTATGAAGGGAAGGAAGGCGAGAACCTTCACTTCTGGGTCCGAGAAGTAGAGCTCGCGATGGACGCGGCTCTGATCTCGACCGAGCAACTGCGTGTTGCCTTTGCACTCTCCAACCTTAGCGGTCGTGCTAAGAGTTGGGTGTACAGACGGGAAGCAACATCCCCTGGATGTTTCACATCCTGGGCTCAGCTGTGCGAACAGCTCCGAGCCGCGTTCCTCCCGGCGAACTACGAGTACCGCCAGCGTTCGCGCTTCCTCTCGTGTAAACAAGGGAGGCGTGAGCTGCACGAGTATGTGCAAGAGATACGGGAGCTCACGGCGTCCCTAGTGGGAAACCCACTCAACGAACACATCAAGATGACTGTGTTCATGGACGGCCTTCGAGTGGGCCCCGCACGCACTCAGCTGTTCCATGTGCAGTCAAGCACTCTTGAAGAGGCGATTCAAGTGGCTCTTAAGAAGAGTACAGCCATCGCCAGGCGCGTACGCCGGCCTCAGCATGGCCTGGGAGTTCTTTGTCGGCTCCCGGCCGAACAAGCCCTAACGGATCAGTTCCCATGGAACTCGGGTCCGCCGAACAGCGTGCCATCCGCTGCTTCGGCTACGGGAAGATGGGCCACTTCAAGCGCGACTGGCCTGCGGAAAGACTCCGCAGACGGTCCTTCCCCAAGCCCGTTCTCAAGGGTCGCTGGCAGAAGCCAGAATCCCGGGGACAGGGGAACGCTGGGACCCAGTAGGGGCGGGGCGCCCTAGTGGGGAAGAGCTAAGTCTTCGTGATGGGTGCGCGGGCGGCGCGTACCACGGAGACTTAGCCCCTGAGAGTCTTCGCACTCTCGAATCGGCGAAGAGCAGCGGTGGGTTGCTCGTAGTACACGGATGTGTACGGGGATACGATCATCCCTTTAGAATCTTGATCGATTCTGGGGCGTCGAAGAATTTCGCACGCCGCCAGACGGTTGCTCGCAACAGCAACAAGTTGTCCGATGCTTTGAGAGAAAGCAAGGGCAACGGGACGGTGTCAGTGCGACTGGCCGACGGGAAGGTCGTCACTGTCCCCAACGTCCAAGTGGATCTGGCCGTCAAGTTTGAAGACTTTGACAGCCTCGAACAGTTCACTGTTCTCGATATGGATCCATATGATATGATCCTGGGCATGCCCTGGCTTGAGAAGCACGAGACCTGGATCGACGGGCGAGGCAAGGCAATCGGTGCCAGCCGCCCTGCGCAGTCCGACAGAGCATTGGTGGGTCCTGTTCCCACCTCTGTCAGGACCCGGGGCGCCCGCAAGGGCTGCCAGGGTACCAAAGCATTCGGCAGATGCTTGGGAGTCGTCGACGTATATGACGACTCCGAGGATGCTTTGATGGTGGCAGCGCCCAGAATAGGCGCTGGGGTGTCGAATTTTCTGTACTAATCCTGTCCTAACTGTCCTACAAAATCCTAAAATACGTCGTAAATTACTGGAATAGATTGCAAAATGTATCCTAAAAAGGTTCTAAATCCGGAAAAACATTGCAATCCTAATACTGTCCAAAATTAAAAACCGGTATTTTTGTCGGAAATTTAGGACATATCCTAAAACCTATTTTGAGTCGAACTTGGGATTGAGGTTTTTAAAAGTTAACGGGAACCAATCATGCAGAAACACATAGCTGTTTTAATTTTTATTGTCACTTGACAACTTTGTCCATGGAGCACAAGAACTACCGCTTCTGCAAGAAGCGCACCGTCCCGGAGACAGGAACAACCTATTTCAGCTGCGTGAAGTTCCGGACTGGGTGTCCAGCACGTCTTGTAGTCAAGAAGGGGGGCACTATCATCGAAAAAAATTTCACCGCTGCGACCAAGAAATTTTAGAAGAAGTCGCAGACGTACGCCACGACATGTCTTTGGAGCTGCAAGATCGCGCCATTAAAGACTTCGCTGTTGCACCTGGTGTTCTGTGGCAGCGCGTCTTTGATAGTTTCCGTACCAAGCATCACCCGTCAACTATCTACGGTATTGCGCGTCCGAGTGGTGTTACGATCATCAAAAACGTACGCCAAGGTGCCACCGGTGGCGACATTTTCCGTGCAATTGAGGCTGCACCGGTGCGAAGCATTAGCGACTCAGACCCGCGCCCGTTCCTACAATTCAGCATGGCTCGCCCCACCACCGCCGGCATACAGCGTATGCTCTGCTTTGGGCATCCGGACTTACTGCGGATTCTACGGTACCCTCAGCTGACCCTTTTTATTGATGGTACCTTTTCGGTGGTACCAAAAGGTTTCTCGCAGTGCCTGATTGCTATGGTCTACGATCCTAGTGTCGACGTATACGTGCCACTACTCTACGTACTCGTCAATTCGAAAAGCCAAGAAACGTATTGGCGAGTACTAGAGCAGCTCATCATGGCGTCCGACCGCCAGCTGGAGCCTCGTGATGTTACCTGTGACTTTGAGCTTGCGCTCATTAACGCTGTGATTATACAGTTCCCTGCAGCCAACATTGTTGGCTGCCTCTTCTACTGGAAGCAGGCTCTACGTAGGAAGATGATAGAACTGAAGATTCCCAAGGAACAGGTCGCAGACGCCATGAAGTCGGGAAAACTGGACGTGCTTACTGTCATTCCTGCCGAAGAAGTGCTGGACAAGGTACGTAATTTTTGTATTTTACTTACGGAAAATATTACTAAAATAAAATTAATTTTTTTTGGCAGGGACTACGGTATGTTCGAAGCATCATCGATGAGACCGCAGCAAAGACTAAATGGAACGCTTTCTGGAAGTATTTTGGCGAACGTGGACAAAGAGGTTCGACACGTCGCTGTGGAACGTGAGCCAGATGCGGCGCAACAATGTGAGCATGATAAATCGGACTAATAACCCGCTGGAGAAGTACAATCGCGATTTTGCTGCTCGCATTGGTGCGCCACATCCAAGTATTCTCGTCTTCATGGAAGCTGCAAAGGCAGAGGCACATTCCTACATAAAACTGCTGGACGACATCAAGCATGGTCGACAGAGCGCTCCTGCTCATGCGCGGTCTGTGGACGTTGAAGTCCCCGGGGAATACATGGCGTTTGAGTAGCATTCTGCATTCTGTAAGCCATAAGATATCTCTCGTTGGCATGGGTAGTGTAGCCTTACAACTTTCGTATTTGTCCTAACTGTCCTAACTGTCCTAACTGTCCTAACTGTCCTAACGATCCTATAACCCATGCCGAAGTTTTGTGCCAATACCGTAATTTATGACAGTAGGTATTAGGACAAGTTAGGACGTTTAGGACGCTTTTAGTACGGAAAAACTTCTTCCGGCGCTGGCCAAGTGGGTAACTTAGGTCCACAGGCGGGTAACTTAGTTCCGCAGGCAGCTGCAGCTGTCACGAACACTGAGAACAGCGTGTTCAGAGTGGGTAACAGAGCTCCACTCACGGTCGCCCAGACCTTAACTGAAGAGGAAGACGTCGGATACGCTTCCTGTGTGGGTAACACAGTGCCACACGCGATCGCCCAGACCTTAACTGAAGAGGAAGGCGTCGAACACGCTTCCTGTGTGTGTACCACAGTACCACACGAGGCCACGAAAGCCTCCGATGTCGTAGCAACGACATCCCTAGACGTGGGCAGCAAAGCTCCACGTCACGGTCGCCGTCGTCAACGACGCCGCCGCCGCCTCAAGTCGGATTCGAACTTCGTTCCGATCGACGTCGCTTCAAGCGACCCGGAGTCCAGGGCCCGGGCTCCTCCGACAAGGCCGGTGGAAGAGTGTTATCACATCTTCGATGGCGAGACGGGCTTACCCGTCAAGGCATCTGGTGTCCACTTGGAACCGCTGCCAGAGGTTGCAGAGATACTGCACCTCGAGGAAATGACGGCTGAGTTTTTCCTGACCAACCTCAAGGCTGAAAAGATTGCTGGGATGGTACTCATACGACCTGAGATCACTCAGGAGGAGCTGAACTCCTCCTCTGTCTTGGACGAGAACGTCCTGGAAGGCCTAAACAAGCTGCGTCAGACGCGCTTGGGTTCTGATATTCTTAAGAACCCCAAGGATCCGGTGTATCCTTTGGTGACGGAGTATGCGGACGTGGTGAACAAACACCCACCGACCCAACTCCCACCGGATCGAGGCGTACGGCACGAGATTGATCTCGTGCCCGGCACAAAGTATTGTGTCACGAGGCAATGGCCTCTCCCGCGCGAAGAGTGCGAGGTCATTGATGCCTTCTTCGCCGCGAAAGCGAAGGCAGGCATGGTGCGGGATTCGAAATCCCCGCACTCGACGCCGACTTTCTGCGTTCGTAAGCCGAACGGAAAGTGGCGTCTAGTTCACGCTTATAACAAGCTGAGCAACTCAATGGTGCCAGCCCAAGCACCAATCCCACGAAAGGATGTGTTGTTGAATAACATGGCCGGGAGCGTACTGTACAGTGCGCTGGATTTGGTAGACGGATACTACCAAATCCTGATGCGAGAGAGCGACATCCCGCTCACCGCGGTAAGCACTCCAAGCGGCATGTTTTGGGAGTGGCTCGTCATTCCGCAGGGCTTGTCTAACGCCCCGGCGACGTTGAATCGCCTGGTGACGCAATTGTTCCGCCCTTTGTGTACCTTCGTACAGACGTACTTCGACGACATATTCGTCCATAGCCGTGCCGAAGGAGGCAAGACGATCATGGAGGTGCACCTAGGACACCTCCGTCGAGTGTTGGACGTAATGCGAGCGAACAAGCTCTACGCCAACATCGACAAGTGCGTTTTCGCGTCACCAGAGATTAAAGTTCTCGGTTGCTTCGTAAGCAACGTGGGCGTTCGGGCTGACCCAGACAAGGTCAAGGCCATAGCAGCATGACCGACGCCCCCGATCCCAGAAGAATCTTCGAAAGTGGTTGGGCTTGGCCAACTACCTTCACAAGTACAGCTCAGGGTACGCGGGTTTCGCTAAGCCCTTGTCGGGCCTCCTTCAGAAGGACGTCGACTGGCGCTGGGAGCAGGAGCATCAGGATGCTTTTGACAGCATCAAGGCCAGTCTCCAAGAGGCCCCTGTCCTGGCCCTGCCGGACGAGACGAAGCCGTTTAGCGTCGTCTGCGATGCCTCCGATTACGCCATCGGGTGTGCATTGCTGCAGGACGACACGGATGGACACGAACGAGTCATCTCGTTTCAGTCCAGGCAGCTCAAAGCCGCCGAGCGGAACTACCCTGTCCACGACAAGGAGCTCCTGGCAATGAAATATGCCCTTGTGTAGTTTCGTGTTCATCTTCTGGGCTATAGGCCCTTTGTGATCTACACAGACCACGCGTCCTTGAGGACGGCGACTAACTCGCCTCACCTCTCCCAAAGGATGGCGAGGTGGCTGTCCTTCTTCGCGGAATATAACTTCCGCGTCGAATACAAGCCGGGCAAGCTCAACGTGCTTGCGGACGCCCTCTCTCGGCGTCCTGACTATGAGTTGGCCTACATCACGCGGATGACAACGGATCTATATGATCGGATACGCATGGCGTATCGGGACGATGAGGCTGTCGCGCCTATCGTCAAGTTCCTTATGGTCGGAACGAGCGCGAAGTCCGACTGGCTCTCGTCACGACAGCGCTCACGGCTTCACCGATATGAGTTTAAAGAGGGTCTCCTCTATTATCGGGTGGAGCCCACTGATCCTCCACGGGTGGTCGTACCCAACGACGAGGATCTGAAGTTCGATATCCTCGCGGAGGCGCATGACGCGCCCACTTGGGCAGCGAGAAGACCTTTCTGTCGGTCTCTCAGTCCTTCTGGTGGACCCACATGTACAAGTGGGTCGCCCGGTACGTTAAGACATGCGAAACAAGTCAGCGGGTCAAACCCGCAGGGCACGCTTCGGCTCCACTACAGAGCCTGCCCGTACCGGCTGACTGTTGGAAGTCGATGAGTCTTGACTTCATCTTTGGGCTTCCCGCCGACGGACACGGCAACACCGGAATTTTGGTGTTCGTGTGTCGGCTGAGCAAGATGGCACATCTTACTCCAGTTCCCGTCACTGTTATGGGCGAACAAACCGCAAGGTTGTTCGTCGATGGCGTGTTCCGCTATCACGGTCTCCCGGAGACGATTGTCTCGGACCGAGGCCCGCGGTTCACTGCTGCGTTTTGGAAAACGATGTTCCCTTTACTGGGAACTCGTCTGCAGATGTCCACTGCGGACCATCCGCAGACAGATGGCCAAACAGAGCGCGTCAATCGAGTGCTCGAGGACACTCTGCGCAGTGTGTGCGCGGCAGCACCACGTACGTGGTCAACGCAGCTTCCAGTTGTTGCGTTTGCGCTCAACAACGCGGTGCACGCGCTCACAGGGTTCACGTCGTTCTACTTGAACGGCTTCCGCCACCCCCAGAGTGCCTCTCACTCTTCGAGGAGACAATGACTCCTCTATTCTAAGTGGGGAGAGGCTTGGAAAGCCCTTTCCTCCCAGGTCTCGGATGTGAGACCAGTTTCGTTGCGGAAACAGGTGGAATTCTTTATGGATACCAAGCTGAGCATTGTCAGCAGGGTCCGCGAAGCCATGGCAGCGGTCCAAGATAAACAAAAGGAGTACTCAGACAAACAAGGAAGAGGAAACTTAAGTATATTTGAGGTTGGTGACTCAGTGTTGCTAGACACGAGGAACCTACCTCTTGACACTGTCAGCTCTGTCGGCAGCAATAAGCTGAAGCACCGCTTCATCGGACCTTTGCTGTCCTGGCCAGACATGGTGCGTCGTACACCATCGACCTTCTAAAGTCAATGACGACACACCCGACGTTCTATGTCGGACGTCTTAAGCGGTACTTTGACCCGCAGGGGGTTGCTGACTCGCAGACCCCCTTGACCCAGCTCCTCGAAGCGAGATCCGGTCACAGTCGTCGACGAGAACGTCAGAGCAGGCACCCAAGCCTCGGTCGGAACGGCAAGACTGCGGTCAGGGCCGTACGCCGAAGGGGCTCCGTACGATCGAACCCCGGAGCCATACGCTGAGTACGCCGGGTACGCACCATACGCGTACGTCTGGGAGTGTGCCGCAGGCGGCTCCGGACGTGACAACAAAGCCTCGATCCGTCGGATCATGCGAAAGGCCTCGTCCAGATCGGACGAAGAGGCCCGGCGATCCACCCGCAGGTGCAGGCTCGCGACCTCTCGCTCCACCAGGTCCAGGCGGCCCGCAAGGCGAGCGAGCTCGCCCTGATTCCCGGCCTTGGCGACAGCATCACCGCCAGTCCCAAGGCCAAGTGCAATCTCAAGCACGAGGACACATTGACGGAGGCGGTCAACCTCAGGGCCCTGTGTCGGACCCGCAGTCGGAGCACTCGGACGAGAGTGGCTTTCGGGAGGCGCCGAGTACTCGTACTCGTACGAGGGCACCTCCGCCCCTGCTTGACCGGGATGGAGAAGTTCACTTCCATGTGGAGCAGATCCTCCAGGAGCAACGGCGTCGCGGTAAGCGACAGCTCCTCGTGAAGTGGAGGGGCTATGCCCACTCCGAGAACTCGTGGGAGCTGATTGAACGGCTCCTGATTGACGGCCCGAAGGCTGTCGCAATCTGGGAACAGAAGCGGCGGCAGCTTCATAAGTAGTCCGGGGCTTCTTGCCCGAACGGGGTACGAACGATGAATACATTCCGTACCCGCGCTCATCGTGAGCGCTAGAAACCGCGCGCTTCAGGATGTCCCTTGGCAGCATGCGCTTGCTGATCAAGTATGCAAACCTCACACGAAGGTCACGCTGGTCCAGGATACGGGACAGCAGCTGAACTTCACGGAGTTTCCGTAACTCCGTGGGTGAGTACTTAAGAGTCCCCACCCATGCCCAGAACACGTCCTCACAAGAACTCCACGTGGGACAGTTCTCGGGCATAACCCAGGGGTATCCCCAAACAGGATAGAGACCACCCCGGGTCTCGGGCTTCTTACGACAAGTCGTGAAGTCCTTAATGGGAATGCAATGGGGTGCGAGAAGCGCACACCGAGCAGCCTCCAAGTTGTCAACGAACAACTGTTTTTTTCTGAACAAGGGCTCGTTCATAGATGCCCCTAGAAGTGTGGCCGCCCACAAGGCCACGAGGAGCGACGAGAACCTCTAAGAAGAGGTCAGCCCCAGAGCTCTCCTCGGGAGGCCAATACCCTCTTGAGTTGATGGCAGCTCCCTGGCTGACGGGTGCCGCCACCGAGCCCCCACGCACACGCTGGGCAGCTTGGAAATCCTCCTGCTGCTGGTCGAGGTCATTCGAGACCTCCCGGGGCTCAACGATAGCACCCTCCTCTTCCTTTTCTTCCTCCTTCTCCTCCTCTTCATCCGAGGAGCCGAAGAGACTCTGATAGGAGCGACGAGTCTCCTTCTCCTCGCGGAGTGGAGACTTAGAGGCTGTACGCTTCTTTGAGGGCTTGGCGCCTTCGGCTTTAGAGGCATTAGCACGCGCAAGACCCTCGGCAAGCGAGAGACGTTTGCGAGGATTCTCTTCCTCATCGCCACCGGCTTTGGGAGCGCCCTTAGCCTTGACGGCCGGACTCTCGGAGCGCACAGACGTTCTGGGACTGTGATCACCTTGATCACTAGCGAGCGACTGCACGCTGTCATCTTTGTGCTCACTGGGCACTGGGCTCTGCCCTCCCACAGAGCCCGCATTAGCATCGTGAGTGCTCTCGGACACGGCATCGTCCTCACTGCCCGAGCTGAACTCACGTTCCACGAACCGAGGGTTCGGACGATTGTCTGAAGATGAGAGCGACGGACTGCGGCGCTTGCTTGCTCGCTTGTCCACAGCCGCGTCACCCGAGGAACCGATCGCCTCGGAGGCCACCTGAGTAGCCTCCTTGAGTGCCGAGCCTTTGCCGTGAGGCTTAGTGCTCTTGGCTTGCGCCTTACCGGCAGCAGCCTTGGAGCGTGTCTTAGCACCGCTCTTTGCAGTGCCACGAGGCATGGTAACGGTCGAATTGGAGACCTAGACGAAGAGCGCACAGGTTGCTGCTCGAGGCTCTAACTGTGAAGTGAGCCTCCGCCGCGCTCGCGCGGCCAAGTCGATGGGTTTCGACTTTGAGAATGAGAGTTTGTGACGAACACCTCTTCATTCTGATTGGTCGGTAAACCGAACCTAAGTGGGGGAGGATGTAACGGGGTACGTAGCCCTAAGTGTACCCTGGTTACATGAAGTGTGACACTTCACACTTCAGGTGTATGACACGTCATACTTCGGGATATTTGGTACAAGGTACCAATGTCGTTCAAAGCCAACCATTGGTCAAACGACATTGCATTTCTATAGGTAACTCATAGTTTGTATTAAACCCAAACTTAACCTACCTATAAATATACTCAGTTTACAATCTACCTTATTTAGGTCACTTCGCTCTTTTTAACTAAAGAGGGGACCTGTGAACTGCCGTTAACTGAGAGTTTGTATACTCCCGGAAGATAACTTCCTCTAGCGCAAGGTGCTGTGTGACCCCGTCACATTGGAGGTTTACGTATCAGCATCAACCAGCTATCATATGTTGTTGGATTGATAATACCAGTGCCGTGTCCTGGACGCAGCGGCGTTTCAGTCGACAGCCCCTCGCCCAGCTTTAATATCGCCTCATTTTCCTAGCCGAGTTCCAGTACTAAATTTTCTGTACGGCCCAGCACATCTAGGGGGTGCTGAACGTGATGACCGACGCCGGGTATCGAGCCTGGAGTGCTGCTGACTCTATGTTTGCAGCCTGGGCTAATGTGGATGGCTTTGCCATGCGACGTCCCGGCGGCGCATCAAAGCCCCAGAACTCATTAAACGTTCAAGGGTACTGTACCCCCGTACACCGAGTGTAGGACCAGCAGCCCATCAATACCCGGGGTTTGAGAGAACCACGCCCCGTGGTGCGTACAGCCTGCACATTCCTCACGAAGACATAGCGTTCTTCCGTAGGGCACACCTCCTCTACTGGTGGCCGGGGAGCCTTCGTCCACCTGGCCGTGGCCTGCACCACCGGACCTTGGCTCAACGGGCTGTCCTCTTCCTGAAGACTGGCGAGGGACATACACGCTGGTAGTGTCCATGTCCGCCGCATCCGTAGCAGCGGACCAAGCTCTCGATCGAGCTTAAGTCTATAGGTTCGGGCTCACTGTACGCATCGGGATCATCGGGCTGCGTGACAGCACGAGCAACAGCGTCATTACTGTGGTGCTCCGCCTCCCGAGGAACGCCATTCTCATCGTGGCGACGTTTCTCTTTCCGAGGAGTACCAGCTTGCTTGTGGTTGTACTCTTGGAGGGCGATTCGAATTACCTCCTCCATAGTTGTCGCTTGCACCCGGAATAGCTGAGTGGCCGTCCATGAAGACTGTTGTCTTGATGGCTTCATGCAGAGGATTCCCTGGCAGAGATGCCACCAACGTGCACATCTCTTGCACGTACTCCTGCAGTTCACGTTTACCTTGCTTATAAGCGAGAAAGTGTGAGCGCTGGCGGAACTCGTTGTTCGCCGGTAGAAACGCGGCTCGAAGCTGCTCACACAGCTGAGCCCAGGAGGCAAAGCATCTAAGAGATGTTGCTCCCTGGTGTGTGCCCAGTGCTTGGCACGTTCCCCAAGGTTGGACGGGGCAAAATCCACCCGAAGTGGCTCGCTCGAGATGAGACCCGCCTTCATGGCGATCTCCACCCCACGGACCCAATGTGAGTCGCTCATGCGAGGAAACTCACTTCAGTCCATCGTGACTCAGACGTAGAGCACACATTGGGTTCAGGTATTTCAATCTACCCGCGAAGGCGTAGGATTGACTACGAGTGCTACCAGGTGTGACGGGGTCACACTGCACCTTGCACAGAGGAAGTGCTTAAGGGTATTCACTACCCGAGTAAACGTTAGTCCACGTGTTTTTTTTGGCCTCAGTGCGAACAATTTGTTACTTGATAGAGTAGATGTAAGACTGATGTATTTACAAGTAAGCATAGCTTGGGCTCCATACGAACAAGAGGTTACCTATAGTGGAGCTAAGTAGTCATTCCCTGACTGGCTCCAAGAGCATCTAATACCGTGTACCAGGTGTCCACAAGAGTGACTAGTCACTCTTAATGTAACATGGAAGTACACTGGATTGTACCCCGTTACAAATCGTGTGATGACTGGGTGACTTTGAGTGGCACACAAAGCGTCGGCAACGATCTTGCGAGGTATGCGCGCTCTTGCGCACTGACACCAAGAAGAAGTCGTTCGCGACGACCTTTTTCTGCGAGTGCTGCTCAATCAACGACGCCAAATGCTGGATCTGCAATAAGATACGACGGCACTACAATGGCGTCGAGAAGACCTGCTTTGACATATGGAACGACGACTTCGATAGCGGGCAATCAATACCTGCAAACATGGGGTAGCGTGTTGTTTTGAGACGCCCATGTCAGCTTGCAGGTGAGGGGAAGAAAACTCGTCGAGAGCTTCGTCTTCGCGGTGGCGGTAACGATAGAGATGGCGAGAAGGAAAGTGAGAGTGATCATGAGTAGGTCCCTCTAGGCAACATGTGATGAGTGCTCGATAAAGTCAGATTGCCATGATTGTTTCGCTGATTCAATGCACCTTTTGTTCACCGTTGTTCGACTGTCTGGGCTCATCACCGAACGCTTCAAATCATTTATTCCCGCATTCTTCCCGGCGCTGGGACCACTTGGGTGCAAGCTACGACAATAAACTCATGCGGATATCGGGAACGGTGTACATGCAGAACTTAGGACTTTGCTGAGAAACCCTCACCAAAACTTATGCAGCGATTTTTAAGTGCAACATCTGCCAAATACAAATTTGCGGTGACATGGTTTCGTCGTTTTCGATATACTTTTCCGGGAATGAAGGGGTTAAGAACGATCTGAGTCGTTTTGAAATACTAAGAAATTTGCATTCAAATGACTCACTAAACAGGCGCTGTTCCTATTAATAAGGAGGACCATTCCGGGGAGGGCCATTCGTAAAAAAAAAAGACACGTAAAATAGACGTCAATGCTCGCCAGAATCAGCAGGCTCGCACTTTACTCAAATCAACTTTAAAAAAAGCGTGTCCGTCCCAAAGAACTGTGTCAGTTGCATAAGCGAACTTAACACAGGCTCTCGCTCCATACTGAAGCCTAGTGATAATTCGAGCGTGTCCGTCTATTTGGCGCATGTCCGTCCCTTTTGCACATGTCTATTCGCATATTCGGTAGAGGAAATACAAAAATTACAAGTGCCAACACAGTGGCCCATCACCAACAATGGACACGGACAGGGCAGGCTCTGCTTTCCCCGCTGCTCCGCTGCCCGGCTGCGCACAGCTTCCCAGGAAAGCGGATGAGGATGCGAATCTAGCGTTTTGTGGAGTGGTCAACACCACGTTTGTTGGGTGGTGCACTCCAGAAGCAGTCATTTTCAGCAAGCCCCCCAGGAAGCGCCAGGGCCGCAAAGCAGCCAGTCGCCCGCGGCGCCCAGCGCACACGCAAGCACCATGCCGGGCCTCAGCGCGTCGGAGCTGGCACCGAAGGCGCTCCATGCTGGGGACACGGTCGAATATTTTTTTACCGCGCGCTCGTCTACGGAGATCGCAGAGGCTACCGCCGCGCCGTCGTAACCCGTGTTGACGGCCACGACGACGGCGACTTCCCCATCGATGTCGACACGGGGGAAGTCATCCCGACGGACTTGATGCTGAAGAGGGTGGCTGACCATCTCGGCACCCCCCCCCGGAGTCCAACTGGCGCAAGCTCAGGACGTTCAAGCTGGTGACCGGAACCTTCTCGGCCCCGACGAGGACCAGCGCACTGAACAGGTGCCTTCAAGCAGCAGTCGCCGCTGCATACACGGCTGTTTGTGGTGATATGAACGTGTACCCGAGGAGATCGCGCCGGAGACTCCACAAAGCAGTGCGTGCAGGTCTCCTGACGCGCAGAGAACTCCTGGCCACGTGGGCCCGCCCAGCACCCCGCCCACAGCTGAAGCAGTCCTAACTGGCGGCGAAGCTTCCCTTGGATTCTCGGATAGCTATTCACCTGAGCGAAGCTTCGAGTGGTCATCTGTGAAACAGATAATTGACTTGGTGTCGCCTGGAAGCGACGGTGGCACCCACTCGAGCGCGGAGACTTCTCAAGCTGGTTCTGCTGTTGAGACCGAGGCGGCCGCGTACGTGCGTTCAATACCGAACAGGCACGCCCGAGCCAAGATACACCACCAGCCTAAAAAGAGAAGGGCTCAGTGGATCGTGCCAAGATCGCGAAAGCGGCGACACCTGGCCAAGTGTTCTGTAACGAGGAGCGGCTCCGAATTGTATCACACCAAAGCCTTGCAGGGTAGAAGTTCCAAGTCCTGGCCAGCAGCCCGGAGGTCCGCGAGGGTCTGGATAGCCTGCACGCCAAGTGGTCCAAGTTTGAGGACCCAGAACTGAAGCGAGCGACGACCTTGTGCAAGACTGTCGAGTGGCCTGCGGATATCGCCAGAATCAGTACGTGCAAGCGCAACGGAGTGCGTTTTCGTAACATTGGGAGCGTCGACCCATGCGAATGCCACGGCGACTGCTTCTGGGAATCATGCAAGAATGTGGCGTCGGAGTCGTTCTGTACGCCGAGGAACTGCAGTCTAGGGGCGTTGTGCAGCAACGCTCCGAGGACACTTCGCACGCTGAAGCTTCATGACACCGGTCGTGTTGGTCTCGGCGTCAACACGACGCTTGACGTGGGTGACGTGCTAGGTGAGTACTGTGGGGAGCTGTCCGAGTTTCCGGCCGTTGTGGAGGGCCAACTCCGAAAGCCGTGAAGATGAACACGGGGTATACGTTGTTGTTCAACACGAAGTCCATCAACGACAACTACGTCTACGTGGATGCCCTCAAGTGCGGATCGATCACCCGCTTCGTGTCGCACTCCTGCGACCCCAACGCCGCCTTCGTAGAGCAGCAAACGAGGAGCCGCGCGCGCGTCTTAGTTAAAATGATTAGGAATGTCGAACCTGGCGCGCAGATTACCGTACACTACGGTAATCAGCGCTGGTTCAAATGCGCATGGGCTCGCTGCTGGAAGGAGCCTGCCCGTCAATATGACAGCGGATACCAAACCTAGGCCGACCGTTTGACAAGTGTCCTCGCGTGAATCAGAGTCTCTTTCAATAAATTTTTCTAATTAATATTGTAGACAAAAAGTTCTTGTTAGATTGAGAATAAACAATTCGAAGAACGCTCACACACAGTGTCGAGACGCCGTGTTTTCATGTATTTACACGAACCCGTACCCATCCTGGTCGCAGACCCACGCACGCTGGGTCACACGAAGCTGAGCGCAGCACCAATTGTGCGTGGACGACCAATATCCGGGAGAACTCTGACCTCTCCGCGTTTGCGCTTGCGCCGGCTGATTAAACCTCTCGACCACTGCTGTCGACATGTGCAGTCACGCGAAGAGCGAATAATATGTGGATACAGGCGCCAAAGGCAAACCAACAACGACAAGGGCACCTGTGCCGCTGGACGTCAACAGGCCAGCCGTCCGACGGCTCTCCTTTAAAATCTTTTCGTGCGTAATTTACCCCCATTTGGGCTGTCACGGCGATCGCCTCTTCGCTGCGGTTGTTGGGCGCGACCTGAACACGCGGAGCTGGGAGTGATACAACCCTGAGGATGCAGCAGGCCCCAGCGCGCACAGCGTCGAGGTCTTGGTCTCCGCCTGCACCCAGCAATTTCTCCCGAAAAAGCTCAGAGACCCTACGTGCGAGGGTTGGTGCCGGACGCACCGTAACCTCGAATGCCTTTGCATTGCTTGACTGATCTTGGCAGCACGCACTCAGTTCTCGAAGAAGGGTGCCCATCTTAAGCCTGCGTCTTAGCGTGTAATCACACTTCAGCAGCGCGCTGAACGTCTCCGCGGGGTTGTTCGTGGAAGCGAAGCCACTCGGCGTTATAAATACCTGCCACCCCGTGAATGGGCCTGTCAGCCATTGTCCGTATACGTGCTGGGCGAACGGAACTAATGTTGGATCGTTCATCGAGCCCGACAAAACTGGTCTCAGCATCCCCATATACTCCGAGTAGCTCCGCGCAAAATGCAGATCGTAAAGCTCTCGCAGTACTCTACCCTGTGCACCCGAGGAAAGTAGTCTTACCCGTTCCTGGATGTACTTCATCACGTGAAAGAAGCACATCAGGAACTGGTACTTCGTGTTGTCGCCGAAGACGGCTGCGAGAGCGTTGTACTGCGCTCTGTCACCATCGGCCATAGCGTAGCACACAGATAGATGCTTGTCAGCGACCCAACCGTACGCCCGACGAAGCGACAGGAGCGCAGCCTGAAACATGGGCTGGGTCTCATGAGACATAACGAAGAGGGCGACAAAGGGGAACCGGCGCGACCGGTCCGAAACCCCGACCACATCCAGGTGAAGAATAAAGCTCTTGGGGGGCACGGATAGCCTCAACATAAGGGCCTTCGTGGTGATACCCACCAGGAACGGCCTCTTGTCCGAGCCGTTTCCTACGATGGGCTTGCCCTGATTGTCCATTTGTCACGCAAGCGTGAACGGGTCGGTCGTGCCATCACACCCGGTGTAGGCATGGCTGCGGATCCATGCGGTGAGCTCCTGGACTCGGTCGTGATTCTCCATTTGAGAGCGGGCGTAATGATTCACAAAGTTTTGGATAGTCTTCAACGCCGGCAACTACTCCAGCGGGGTGCCGAACTTGCGTGCAAGCGCGTGTCTTATGCGAATCGGGCGCAGGCGTTGCTCGGCCAGGTCACAAGGCCTTATGCCGAAGCGTGAGCTTTTTAGAGGCGGGGTTGCGGCAGGTGAGCTGTGCTGACCAAGCTCAAAGATGGAGGCGTGCTCGTTGTCCAGGCACGTCGCCATCCCCCCCTGAGTGATGGTCGCTCCTCGGCTACGCCGAGTGGTGACCATTGTGATGAAGGAAGTAGTCGTAACAACAGTAAGTTGCAGGGACTGAAAGTCCAGCAGGGGAGAAAAACGAGTGCTGCTGCTTGCTCTTGACGGCGCAAGTTGTCGAGTGTGTAGCAGCACACGGAAAAACCCCGGTAACATATATTGGTAGGATTAGCAGTAGGATGGGGCTGGCGGCTCGCCAGCCAATGGTCCGTCGAAGTCCGGCTTCTGGACGCGAGCATCGCGTCCTGGAGGCACCTGAGCCTCAGGTTTGAGCTGGACGCAGTCCTGGCTCTTCCTCCACACTTCACACTCCCACTTGATCTAGTCGAAGCGCAGCTTCAACGTGATCACCTTGTAGAGCTCACCACGATGTCCTTGGCATCTTCTAGCTGCGCTGCAGCACGACGCTTCGTCCTTGGTAGCGCTCTTCCTCCTTCTTGTCCTTCGCATGCATGAACTGGTAGTAGTAGCTTGCATTCACGCATGGCGATGATGTTTGGCTCCCACTGAACGAGCTGAGCCTTGCTGACGGTCGATGCGCAGCACCTTCATCCCATCACGGCAATGTTCGAACTTGTCCTTCGGCAATGGCTTCGTCATCGCGTCGGCGATCATGTCGTCGGTGCCAACATGGCGAATCCGTAGCTGCTCGTTCTCCACGAGGTGGCGCACCAAGTGGAACTTGTTCATAATGTGCTTGTTCTTGCTGTGCTTGCCAGGCTTGGCAGTCAGATAGATGCACGACTTGTTATCGCCGATAATCTCCGGAGTCGCGAACTCCCAGCATAGTTCTTCACAGAGTCCACGTAGCCACTGTAGATCTCTAGTGCCTTCATTCATGGCAATATACTCTGCTTCCGTTGTGCTCTGTGCGTTAATCTCTTGCTTTCTTGATCCGTACGAAACCACGTTACCATTGACGAACGTCACGAACCCGCTAACACTCTTTCGGTCATCAGGGTCATTAGCGTAGTCAGCATCGGTGTAACACGTCAGCTTGACGTCGTTCCCAATAACAATGTCCATCACTAAGCCGTGGTCCTGAGTACCACTCAGGTAGCGTAGCACCCTCTTTCCCCATAGCGTAGTGTGTGTGGTCGAAGCAGGACAGGTACTTGCTGAGATTACGCACAGCGTGCGCAATGTCCGGCCTTGAGGCTGAGACCAGATATTGTAGTGCACCAACGAGCTCTCGGTAAGGGGGGGGATCCTCTTCTCTCGTGACACTCGGGCACGTTCGGGTGCACGCTTGCCCCTCCTGGAATCGTTTACACTCCGATGGTGCGCTGGCAAAATACCGCATGTCGACGCTCGCTGTCGATCAGTATCTCCACGCCTAGTAGATACCTGACTGGTCCGAGAGATGTGAGTTCATACTCCTCACTGAGTTGCTTAGCAACCTTAGCGCAAAGGTCATTAGGGCCGAGGAGCAGTAGGTCGTCGACGTACACCGTGAGCAACATGGTGACTTCTCCTCCCACTTTCCTGGCGTAGAGTCCGTAGTCAGAGTCGAGGCGCTCGAGTCCGATCTTCGTCAGGAACTTGTGCAATGTCTTGTTCCAAACGCGAGGCGCTTGCTTTAGCCCATACAAACTCTTCTGTAGCTTGCATACATAGCGCGTAGAGTCTTCTCCGAAGCCTGGAGGCTGCTCCATGTAGACCTCCTCGTCGAGGTCACCGTACAAGAACGCGGTCTTGACGTCGAACTGCAAGATGGCCCATCCGCGTTGCAGCGCGTATACGATCACGCATCTGATCGTCTCAAATCTGATAACAGGTGCGTATGTTTCACTGTAGTCGATGCCCATGCGTTGTAGAAAGCCTCTGATCACTAGTCGAGCTTTATATCGCTTAATCCGGCCCGTAGAGTCTCTCTTGAGCGCGTACACCCACTTGCACGAAATGACACGCTTGCCCTTGGCCTCCGTGCGTCGCACGAGCACCCAAGTTTCGTGCTGCTGCTGTGAGTCCATCTCAACTTGCATCGCTGCTTTCCACTCCTTCCACTTCTTTGACCTTGCCGCATGCTTGTGACTAATGGGGATCTGCACATCCTCGACGTTCTGCTTCGTCACATTCGTCACTACGTAGTCCTTGAGTCGGGCGGATGGTTGTCGCTTCCGCTTCGGTCGCGTCGTAGCTGCACTGTCGTCTGGCGACGACTTCTGCGTCGTGCATGGCTCCCAGTTCTCGTCTTCGTGAGCATCACGTCGACTGTCCTTGGCCTTCGAGGCTCCCACTCGATTTGCACATGCTTTCGCTTTATTCTTGCCTTTTGTGTTCTTCCGCTTGGAACCTCCCACTGAAGCTGCTGGCTTCTTAGCGTCCTCGCTTGGTAGCTGTGGGTCATCACTTCGAGTCGCAGACTCGGCTTCAGCTTCAACACCTTGGTCATGGCTCTCACCAGCAGTGGCCAGCTTCGCCATCTCCGCTGCTCGCCTTTCTGCAAGCTCTGCAGGAAGCTGCAGGTACGTAGACATTGTCGTCCGGATCGGCACGATCGGGATCTCCGCAGGTAAGTCGTAGTCTCCGTAAGCGTAGGTGTTTGCAAGAAGTTGCTCAATATACACAGTGTTTACCGTGTACTTCTCATGTGCCTTCATGTTTCCATCTCTGCACGTCGTCACTGATCCTGTGCGCAGGTTCAGCAGCTTATAGCCCTTGGTCTTCTCGCTGTAGCCAAGTAGTAAGCACATCTGCGTCCTTGGAGTGAGCTTCTCCTTTCTCTGCCGAGAATCATCAGGGATGTGCGCGTGCACCAAGCACCCCCACGTGCGCAGCACGCTGAGGTCTGACGGTCTCCGTACAGGGCCTCGTACGGGGACTGCTGGTCCTTCAACACCGGCGTCGGCGTCTTGTTGAGCGTCTCAATTGCATGTAGGAAGGCTTCTCCCCATAATGAAGCAGGCATTTGCGTAGCTTGTAACATAGATCTGACCTGCCGCATGACGGTCTGGTTCGTGCGCTCCACGATAGCGTTCTCCTGCGGGCTGTAGGGATTGGATGAACGCGTGTCGATGCCGAGGTCCTTGCAGAAGGTCTCGAGCTGCATGTTGACGAACTCGCCACCACCATCGGAGAACAGCGTCTTGATGGTCGCCTTCGGGAACTGGTTCTGGATCCAGCGAATCTGCTTCTGAATCAGCTCCGTGGCTTCGTCTTTGTAGGCTAATAGATATCCCCACTTGTATCTCGTAGCTTCGTCGATAATCAATAGAAACTGGTTTGATTTCGATATTGTATCCACTCCAACACTGCATAGGTCGACACAAAGCTTGTGCAAGGGCTTTGCAGAGCGAGACGGCTTGCGCTTGTAGCTCATGCGCTTCGTCTTTGACTCTAAGCATGGAATGCATTCATAGAGAGCAAAATTCTTCGACTGCATGTTGATGCCAAAGTTATAGGTTCCTGCCATAGTCTTGATAGTCTCCATGTTTACGTGGCCCATGCGGTTGTGCAGCAACGTCATGGGGTTCTCAGCTTCACTGGCCTTGACGCTCATCACGTTCTTGCTCTGACGTGGCGTCCACATGCGGTACATCCCGCGGATGTACTTGAAGCGCAGCTTCAATGTGTCCTTGACCAGCCACGTAGTCTTCTGATCATGCGAGATGCGCACCTTGAAGTTTCCTTTGAATTGCATGTAGGTCTGCGAGATCAGGTTGTAGGCAGCCGACTTGGCGTAGCTCACGTCATCAAGGAGGCGCTCCTCGATCTTGCCCGTGTGCTCGTTCAGCACTTGCATAAGCACTGTGCCCACAGTTGCGCGCTCGGTTGTGCCGTTGCCGAAGACTAGCTCTGCAACTGAGTCTTCGTGTAGCTCCGTAAACAAGGTAAGGTCGCTCGAGACGTTGGTCTGCGCGCCGCTATCCAACACCCACTCCACCATGTCCTGGTCCTTGTCCTTGTCCTTGTAGTTGAAGTTGTCACGCACCGCGAGTACATGCTCTTGTCCTTCAGCTTGAGTCGGTGCAGCCGACTTGGCTGTCTTCACAGTAACCACATCGATCATCCTGCGCGGCGGGTTGCTCCAGTTGTTGTTGTTGTTATTGTTGCCACGCTGGCGGCACTCAGGATCGCCACTCCAATGTCCTTGCTCTCCGCACGTGTTGCACTTCGTCTTCGCCTTTCGCTTGGCGATGTCATCCCTCGCACTGGATGAGCTCTTGCTCTTCTGCCGCTTGTTCCGCCCACGCGGCGATGAGCTGCGGCTGCGACGATTGTTGCGGTTGTTGTTGCCTCGTGCTTGACTGCTGCTCGAGTTTCGACGTCCGCTTCCGTCGTTGTGTCCGTCGCCACGGCCATTAACAAATGCAACATCTCGCTGGACGGCACGTCCACCTCCACCACGTCCTTGCTGTAGCTCAGTCTCTTGGCGTGAGTGGTCAGCGAGTCGAAGGCGCTCGATCGCTTGCTCCCACGTAATGGACTCATCACGTCCAATACGTACTTCATGCTCGTTTACCACCGCTGGGTACACACCCACTGTATTCGACAATAGGATAGAGACGGCTTCCTGCTCAGGCAGCTGCTTGTTCGCGCGGCGAAGTCTCTGTTGGTAGTCGTCGATGTCACGAATGTAATCGTCAAGTCGTTCGTCACGTTGCAGGCGACGATTCAGCATATCTCGCTTGAGAAACACGCTGTTTACTCCAGGATGGTTATCAAAATGATCTTCCAGTGTTCGCCACAGTAGGATAGGATCAGCACGTTGAATAACACTTGTAAATCGCATCTGTAGCTCTTGACTAAGTCCCATCGTAAGTTCACGTTGAGCAACACGCAGTCGTTGCTTGAAACAGCCGCGCTGTCCTTCGTTACGTTGGTCTGCCATCGTTTCGCGCTCCATGATGGGGTCCAAGAGGTGTGCGACGTCGAGAATGGAGCAAATCTCGACGCGCCACGTCTGGTAGTTGTTATCGGTAAGTCTTGCGTTCAACTGCACGTGTCCGCTCTGGTTCATGCACCGCGTGCATCTGTGGTCTCCAACCATGGGTTCGTCCGTAGAGGAGTCGGTTCCGGCCTCGGTCTGGACTGGCTGCGCTGCAGCCTCGGACGTTCTTAGCTTTCTTGGCGGCTCGCTCTGACGCGTGCTGGCACCGGCGGTAAGTTCCTCTGTGTTTGGGTTTCCTCGGCGGGGCCCGTACGGCGTCGGCACTCGCTGCGGTTGTGCTCGAGCCGCTGAGAGTTCTTGAAAGAGCTGCCTTTGTGGGCGTCGGGTAGATGCTTCTACTGGAATGTTCTGCACTTGCTGCTGATTGGTCAGTGTAGTCATAACAGTACCGAATTGGGCCAATAAGAGCTCGAGTTGTTGCTCAACTCGGGTTGATGACGCTTGTGACGTCGCATGTGTCTCGTCTGACGTTGTCTCGTCTGCTCTTGCAGGTAACTGCAACTCGTCGGACGCGCGCGAGCTCTGCGTACTCCGGACTGGGCTTCCAGCTCTCCTTCTTGGGCTCATAACCTGAGTGATGGTCGCTCCTCGGCTACGCCGAGTGGTGACCATTGTGATGAAGGAAGTAGTCGTAACAACAGTAAGTTGCAGGGACTGAAAGTCCAGCAGGGGAGAAAACCGAGTGCTGCTGCTTGCTCTTGACGGCGCAAGTTGTCGAGTGTGTAGCAGCACACGGAAAAACCCCGGTAACATATATTGGTAGGATTAGCAGTAGGATGGGGCTGGCGGCTCGCCAGCCAATGGTCCGTCGAAGTCCGGCTTCTGGACGCGAGCATCGCGTCCTGGAGGCACCTGAGCCTCAGGTTTGAGCTGGACGCAGTCCTGGCTCTTCCTCCACACTTCACACCCCCGTCAGGCGCAATTCAGTGGGCTCGCCACGGCACAGGAATCAGAACTGCACTCTAGCAAGCGATAACGCATCTTGTGGTCCGCACCCGGGCATTTAGTGCACCCCATCGCTTGGCTCTTGGCGATGCCGAGCGACTTGAGCCTTGCCAGCACCGCCTCGGCTTCGGCGGCGTCGACATCTACAGCGATCTCTCGCCAGCTAGCTCGCGGTGGCATGCTCGGTGGTTGATGCTTCCTAGGAATGCTGTGGGTACACACGAAGATTTGGCTGAGCGCACAGCAGAGCGACCGCATTCGTCCTAACCGCAGCCTTTTTGCGCGCTTCCTGCGCTGTCGTGCTTGTATTGTGCTGCGAAGTGTGCTAGCACCAGCGCGGCGTGGTGGTCAGCCAGTTTTTATGGTGCTGAGCCAGAATTATTGTGTCATGGCTCGACACTGTATTGTGTGCGTAGAGGCGTTCTCTATTCGGTACTCATTGCCAAAATGGCTTCCAAGTCGACACAGTGCTTGCCCGACTGCGGGTTATTTTCTCGTGTATCTTGACCTCACAGCTGCAACGCTATCTGCACCTCTGACAGAAGCCAAGACCCGTACGTATTCACCGGTTTTTGAGAAGGTTGACGATGGAAACCACGACGCGTTCAGAGAGCAATCTCGTGTCGTGAGGATCTCCGGTGCAATTGGAGATCTAAAGGCTGCCTTAACTGCAATTACCGCTCCCTCCTGTAGGATCGTTCATGCGCTCGAAGCCGGGGGGTAACGAACAGGAAAGCCACCAGGACTACCCGAATCAAGTCATTAAGGCTGCACAAGCAAAGGGCAAAATACCGGCAAGTATGATTTGTACGTTGGAACAGGAAACTCGACTCTGCGTTTCGACGGATGTATGGAGACAAAAGATGATAGCAAGGCAACATTTCTGGAAATTCCGGTTGGATTTTGTGGGGTTTTTTTCGCGGTAATCTTATTCACAATGGAATGGCTTACGAAATGGAGAACTACCGCCTTCATTGTTATCTATCCTACCAAGATACCAAGTGGGAGCCTGATATTGTGAACAACGTTCTTCCTCGGCACTATGCACGTCAATGCTGTGGTCTTAAGTTGGAGGACTCTAATCCAATGCGACAACATCAACTTTATTGTGAGAAGAACCCCGACGCCCAGAAGAACCAACTTAAAATACGTGCTTCTTCAAAACAAACATCTACGTGGGGTTGTGATGTGTGTGGAGATGTGTATGCAATGACAGCTCTTTTCGATTTCACATTCAAAGAAGCGTAAATCTGAGGAATAAACAAACAAAAATAAAAATGTTTTGTTTTGAAAACATTTCAAATTATGATATAATCTAAATTGGCGTAACCCCAAAAGCGAGGAGGAACATGATGTTCGTGATAGGTAGTTGGGTCTGATAAGTGTTGTGAAGCAAATTCGTTAAGGGAGCAAGTGAAAGCACACCCGAATCAGGTAATTGGGTCTCACGGGTTGGAACGCAAGGCGCTCGAAGAGACTCGGATTCCGTCTGGATCTGTAAGGCTGATTCTGGGCTCGGCGATGGATTCGTCGACGCTTTTGGATCTGGGCTTGAGCTGTAAGCATTGGCTCCTGTATCCGAGCGGGAGGGACCTCGCGTCGATCACGCTTTATCCACCAGTGTGTACCGAAATCGAGGGGGGACAGGAAATGTCTACCGTTTGACTCTGTGAGCTCGATTAGCTGGTGTACACATGGCCGGCCATGTACCGCCCTGAAAGTTCCTGTACAAGAATTTGGCTCGGCTCTCGTGTAGACAATTCGTCTCGCTTCTGGCCACAACTTGTGGGTTTCAGTCAGTGCCCAAACTGAAATCACACGGACAGCTGCAGCGAAATGGTTCCCTTGAAGAAGATACGGCACACGCGTGGCATTTCGCTCATCCAGAAGACTTGTGGAAGACGAGGAAGATTGCCATCAGGGTAGTAGCCTCAAATACACCGTGTAGAGATCACCTCAACAACCACGAAGCCAAATTTTGCAATTAGCGTGGGTGCCTTCAAAAACTTGACGTGTCTTTGATGCCGAAATGTTTGGAGCGATTTGTCCAAGCTCGAAAAATTCGAGTTTTGTACTTCCACCAGTGCCTAGCGAGATACAGTGATAATACCGGATTCAATTCACGTAGTCGTTGGCGTCTCAATTTAAAATCGGATTCGGTTGAAGCCTCCACTGTGTCATAAAAGGCTTCCATGAAGGCCTCAGTCTGCGAGGTATTTTCCAATTCAGCTTGACCCGGGGCAGGATTAGGAATAGGAATCTGGCCCAACACTTGTCGCGTTTTACTCGAGACATTTTTGTTCATATGCCGTCTACATAGGAGGGAGTAAATACCGGGGAAAATGTTATCCACCGCGTTCATCGAGGCTAGTTCTCTATCTGTACGAGTGACAATTGGAAACGCGACATTTGTTTCCTCCAAAAATGTCCGTAGCGTGTTCATTGTCTAGGTGCAGTCCTCTTTCTTTTCCCGTGGAAGCCAGCACTGGGCAACAGGTAGTAAAGCGTTAAAAGCAGTCAACGCGATAATGATCAGCAACGTTAACTCGTACTTTTTTATTTTCTAGGTTCATGTGACGTGTCAACAACAGTTTGGGAGCTGGAACTCCCGCGAAGACCAACTTGTATTGTTGATCAGATTGCAAAAGAAAAAGTGAGCTATCTAATTTAACTTGCGGGTGCTCTCGCCTGCCACCTTGGCAGTCCAGGGATAGCCGCCCCCAGAGCCTGCTCTGGTTGCACTCAAGTGTAAGTCCATCAGCAGCTGTGTCCTTTAATATCCGCTGTGTCTTCTTATGATCCAGCTGAACGCTGTTCATACCAGCATCATGATGTAGTTCATGATGTACTTCTATGTATTCCGTTGGAGCACACTCCATGTGTGTTGGCTGCGGGTTGTAGGAGCTATTAGAAGATGTGGCTTTACATGCCACCATCACACTGCCCCCCAAGCTTCCTATAGCCGCCATCAACACATCGCGAATACTTGTCCTTATGATTGCAATAGTTGTCTAGTCGAACATGCCTCGTCGCATGTGTCGCTATAGCCGGTGCATCAACTTCAACACGTTGCAGTGTTACAGGTTCAATTTCAGAAGATTTGCAACGATCCAATTTCATCCAATGAATGTCGCTCCAAAGAAAAATCCTCCAATCACAGAAGCTGAAATGCTTGAATCCAGATGATACTGGTAATCCTTCGCCCTGTGACACCAAACTTTGCCAACATGCTCCTTGGCATCGTCACCATTAATTCTGTAAGTATTAGTTACCAATCTAATCGAAACCCGCTCTTAGGTGTAAGTCCCTTTCAAGTCGATAATCACATTTAACAGGAAGTGTCCATAACTTCGGCCCTAGACAGAGTTGGACGTTGGCGCGACTAGTGATCGGTAGCTGTTGTTGTAGCGCGTAGGAAAGTGTCATCACCAGTATCAGTGGCGTACTGTAGCACAAGCTGTGGCACATCTTCATTCATGGTCTTCAAAGGCTCCCAGGAGTCCTCGATAGGCTCGAGGCCAAGCCACTTTACCTTCACCTCATAGGCCTGCATGTCTGTGTTCAGTCGATGATCTACAATCGCCTCTACAGCCAGCAGTGTCCCTTGAGAGGCAATATGATCGAGAAGCTCCTCAGTCACATTGAGCGAGTCGTCAGCATACAGTTTTAGGCGAGATGGATGTACGTCCATTCTTTTTCCATTGACCAAATGTTCCACAGTGAATAGTAGTCAACACTGCTAACCACACGGTACGGACCGACCCACATCACACGTAGCTTGTTTGCATGTAGCTTCTCATCGACACGAGAACGTAGGACGTAATCACCGACAGAGAAGTTTATAGGTTGCTCGTGGTGTGGTCGTAGCCGGTACCGTTTGCTCTGGCGTTGTCGCTCGTCCTTGACGGGCTTGTGCATGTTGCGGATGTTTTTTCGAAGTTTGTTAAGTCGCTCTATTGTACTTGGCTTTGGCTTGTCCAGCGTAGTTACACCCTTCCCTCCCGGAAAAAATACCGTGTCTAGTGCACTGGGGCATGGTAGTCCCGTAAATAGCTCGACTGGAGCCCGGTTAGCCAGCGACGGTACCGGGGAGTGATTTAGGCTGGACTGCACCAGCGAAAGTAAGTAAGGCCAATCGTGTAAGCTGACTTTGTACTCCAGTGCCAGTGCCCTCAGTACTTGCAGGATGTCCCGGTTCACGCGCTCTACTGAGCCGTTCTTCCAAGGTGAGTATGCTAGCACGAACTCTTGACGACTTTTCAGCCTTCGGCCAAGTTCTGATACCACCTTGTTTTTAAAGTGTGATCCAGAGTCGCTTACCCACACCCTAGGTGCTCCAAAGCGACTGTGCCAATCCAGGATGGTACTCGCTGCAACTTCAGAAGTAGGGCTATTACCAGCCACCAGTTCCGTAAAGTGCGTTGCCTCATCTTTCAACACGAGCGTGTAGCGGGAGGTGCCGAAAGAATCACCCAGAGTCAAAAAATCCCAATGTAGCGTCTCGTTCCGTTCGTAGGTGTAGTGAGTTTCACTAAAAGGTCGGGGAATCACTACCCCTCCCTTCACATGTAGGCAGAGTAGGTATTTCGAGCAGAAGGCACGTACAATCCTTGTGAGGCCAGAAATGTAAAACAGCCGGCGTATGTGGTTTTCCATCACATGCATGCCGCGGTGTCCGTTTCTACCACAGTGCGCGACGACGAGAAGTCTTTGAATCAAGTCGTGAGCTCCACTTGGTATCCAAATCACGTCATTCATAAGCCATAGTTCATCACCACTCAGTGTTGCACCCTTCGGTGCGTCGTGCAGTGATTGCACGCTACCAATCTCCTCGACTGTAGGCCAGACGAAACCGTCCTGGTCTAGTGGGCGTAGCGGTGGAGGCGCTGGACTCGCCTTTGAACCGCTTCCACGCTTGCGATTGACTCGTGTAAAACTCTTGGCCGAGTGAATACGCGCTCTTGGTAGGGGTTTGCCGCCCCACCTCGATATCAGGTCCGTCCATACGTTGTGAATCCCCTCAATGTGCTCTATAGAGTATCGGTACTCTAATAATTTAGTGGACCAGCGTAAGAGTTTCCGCGCACATGCTTCTTAACTCTTTGCCGGGAGCGAAAAGGTAGACGATGTTCCGATGAGCGCAGTATAGTTTAAACCCTTGTGGACGAAGCAATAGATATTCCAGTCGTTCACACGCGTGAACGATCGGGAATGATTCCTTCTCGATAACAATCCAGTTAAGAGCTGCGCCAGTAAAACTGCCTCCCATACAGACCAGCAACTCATGGTCCTGTTGGTGGATTGGAATCTGCGGCTTCCATCGACTCACTTGCGATACAACTAAACCCCAGCCAGAATCAGAGGCATCAGACATCAGTACTAGCTGCTTGGTTGGATCTGGGTATGATAACGTCGCCGAATGTGCCAACAAGTCCCTTACTGTATCGAAACTTTTCAATTCCTCCACTGTCAAATCGATTTGCACCCCTGCTGCAGCTCTCTTGGTTTTTCTAGTGCCGACCAAGGCTGCGTCGAGACGTTCTTGTAATGGCCTTGCGACACGAGCGTAGTCAATAGACTTGCGCGCATCCAATTGGGGGCGCAGAGAAATTGCTGCAGCTCGGCGGCGGTCGCTGGCGGTGGCATATCTCTTAGGGCCTGGATGCGGCTCGGGTCATGACCGATTCCATCCTTGTTGATGATGCGGCCACACCAGCGGACCTCAGTTTGAAACAAAGAGCACTTCTTTGGATTTAGGATAAATCCAAACTCGTCCAGCCTCTGAAGTACGGCATCAATAATTTCAACCAATTTATCAGCGTTTTTGGCAAAAACTAGGAGGTCATCGATCCACACGATGACATTAGTGTTCACCAAATCACCTAAAGCCATTTCCACCGTCGATTGGAAGTGTAGGGCAGCGTCGGTGCTTCCTTGTGGAACCCGAGTTGGCGTGAACACGCCGCGGTCGGTCATGTACGAGAGAAATTCACGGCAGCTCTCGTGTAATGGGAGCTGCCAAAAGCCCTTGAAGAAGTCAAACATCGCGTAGTACATCATTCCTCTACAGTGTTCCAACGCCACCTCAAGACTCGGCATCACACCAGCGATAGGCTCGGTAAGAGCATTTGTCGGTCTATAATCCACTGTTTGTCGGTAGTCATCAGTGCTGGGCTTTTTAACCGGTAAGGCTGGGCAGCACCAGCGGCTCTCACGGTTTTCATAAACCCACCCTAATTCGACAAGCTTCTTGTTAAAAGTATCGAGAAATTCTGATTTTTCCGGGCTGTATTGGCGTACTTTGCACCGGTAGGGAGCTGCACCAGGTTTAGCCGGATTTTTAGAGGAGGAACTCGAGCTGGTGGATCGTTACCAACCTCCAGTCTCCAGCCTCCAAAACGGCGTAAAATAGTGTACAGTCTGGTCGTGATGTATTCATCCACAACGCCACGGTTAGCTGCGTCATGTACCAGAGTATTCACTACCTTCATTACCACATCTTCCTCTGTTGGCTTACAGGTCGGCATACCTTCCGGGTCATCAAAGGTCTCATCATCGTCTCCACGTGTTGCAAGATATTCCAATTGACGATCCACATTTATGCCAAGCTCAGCTAACAATGTTTTACCAACCAGAAACTCGTCCTCGTCGGACTCCACGATCAGGCATCGCTTCTGGTCTTGGCATCGTACTGGTCCCGCGGCCGTATTTAATGTGATGATCACATCGATAGCGTGGGTCGATGTCAAAATCGTACCTCCGACTGCACGCGATTCAATCGGCTCGCTCAATTCCACAGGAAGAATATTCTCATCAAGCTCGCAAATTCGATCAGCATGTTCTCGTGACATGATATTGTGGTCCGACCCATTATCAGCGCAGCAAGGTAGCTCAAGGAGTCCATTTAGTACGACAGTGGGTCGCTCCTGCGTGTTCGTCGTCGAGGTTATCTCCACACGCTTCGTACGAGACCGTTTATTCTCGTTTCCACTAAAGGTCTTCCTCTTGCTCTTCTTATCAGCGACAATTGCTTCTTTTCCCGCTTCGTTAAGATCGGGGCATTCACTGAGCCAATGATCTTTAGCGCAGCGAAAACATCCCGTGCGTGGTTTGCTTTTCACCGCAGGAGTTGACGACGACTTCATTGCAAGGACAGTGCGGGGTTGGCCGTCATTATTACGTTTTTTCTTGCCAGGTGATGGTTGGTCACTTTTCTGACGTGAGCCACGATCAGTACCACCCTTGACCTTTCCTCCACTGTTTTTCCAGTTTGATTGCTGCCTGCGTGTCGACAGTAATTGGTCCACCTTGGCCTGCTCCAGCGCTTTCTCTTTCACGAGGACGTACAGAGCGTTCTCGTCGGATTTGCTTGTAGTGTCCACAAGTCGTAGGTGACTATCCACTGCATCACGTAGGGCCACAGGTGCTAAGTGCTTCTTCAGTACTCGGCATTTTTCCTTAATACCTGTTGCTGTAGCAAAGGTACTCGCCAGTCCGTTCTCCAAAATGATCTCATCACACAGCATGAAATAGTTCAGGACGCGAGCTTTGACGTCTCGTTGATCAAGGTCCATCTTCAGCCTTGCATCAAAAATCGAGTCAATATCAAGAATGACATCATTCATGACATTACCGATGATCTTGTCCAACTCTGACACAATCCTGTCCTCCGTGATCTGTTCTACGGTGGTCCACCACTCAAACTTGCAGAGAGTCTTCAGGAGTTGCCGATTGAACGAGTTCTTTACGCTCCGTAGAGATTTTGACTTGTCTTCGCCAGTGGTAGCGTACCGAGCTTCGATTGCGTCCTCATACTCCTGCCTTTCCCTTTTCCATTTGACAAGAGCAGGATGGGAGATGTCGTTCACGTACGGGGGTCCAATTGACGAGGCCGACACCGGTATTGCTGTCGCAGCAGTCGTCGAAACTTCGATGTCTCCAGTAGTCGAGCTGGCAGCCGTTTCAGTCGTCTCAGTCAACGTGGTACCTTGGTCAACCTGAGATTGGCGGCTGCTGCGAGTTCGTATCGTTCACACTTGATCTAAAGTTAACTTTGTGACGTGTCAACAACAGTCTGGGAGCTGGAACTCCCGCGAAGACCAACTTGTATTGCTGATCAGATCGCAAAAGCAAAAGTGAGCTATCTAATTTAACTTGCGGGCGCTCTCGCCTGCCACCTTGGCAGTCCAAGGATAGCCGCCCTCAGAGCCTGCTCTGGTTGCACTCAAGTGCAAGTCCATCAGCAGCTGTGTCCTTTAATATCCGCTGTGTCTTCTTATGATCCAGCTGAACGCTGTTCATACCAGCATCATGATGTAGTTCATGATGTGCTTCACTATACTCCGTTGGAGCACACTCCATGTGTGTTGGCTGCGGGTTGTAGGAGCTATTAGAAGATGTGGCTTTACATGCCACCATCACAGTGCAATCCATGCCGAGAATGTCAGGATGTCATCTGTAATGAGCCGGAGTACGTGGGTGGGCCCAAGACAAGTATAGCGGTTGCTGGGACGGACACGCTTTTTTAAAGTTGATTTTATTAAAAGTAAACTGCTCGTTCTATTCATAGCGAACATAGACGTCTGTTTTACGTGCCCTTTTTTACGAGATGACCCTGCCCTCCTTACTATAGGATCACCCCTGAACAGGCAAGTTTGGTCGGAATTCACAGTTCTACTGTGCTAAATACATGTAGTATTCAGCAAAAAATAATACTTCGAAGTAAGTAGATTGATAGGGTACAGCTAAAACAACTCATCCTCCAATACGTCTACGGGGCCTCCGTATTCGACCGCGCTTCATCGAGCAACAGTTTACCGAGCATTTGTTTCATGTCGCTGACATCAGCTTCGTCGGCTTTAGCCAGGATCTTGCTGAACTTGTCAGCTCGCGCGTCGTTATCCGATGGTCTGCCGAATCCCACGGGAACTAAGTGCGTATAACTCTCCATTATCATCTTTGGCGGGTTATTTGGCCGCGTTTCAGTCAGTGGACGCACTACAAACCACGCAGTCTCGACCGTCTGAAGACCGTCAAACTCGCCCTGACCTTCAGCAAGAGCTCGCCACACAAACACAGCACGATTTGACTCGACGTATCTCTTTACGGCATTGGAAACCACCAACGTCGCACTGTTGCCCAGTTCCCGAGAGAAATTCAAGCGATACGTTCGGATCGCCGTGTTCTCGGGGTCTTCAAGCTCGTCGTTGTAGCTCGGAGCCAATATCATCAACGATACTGCGCGACACGTGTGCTCGAAGCTAAACGGGATCACTGTCGCGTCGGCACTCTCGAGGAAACTTTTGTCCTTGCTCCACTTCCGCTTCAACTCGTACGTCAGAGGTGGCGACATCTCAAAGTTGACGCCACTAATAACTGCATCAGTTTGGGCGTAGAGTGTATCCATCTCACATAGGAAGGTCTTAAGTAGCATCTCTCCCTTCCTGTTCCCTTGCGCTGCCGCCTTCTCCTCGTACGCGTCAAGACTATTGAGCATACGCTGCTGGCAAAGGACTGTCTTCATCCGGTGGATGAGCCCTGATTGATTCCTTATGGCAGTTTTCAGTCGTCTCTGCGTGTCCTCGGACTCGAGTCTACTCTCTTTCTGTTGTAGCGCAGCGGCTTTCCACGCATTCCGTTTCACCATCTTTTTATTCCTCGTGGTTCTTTCCTTGATCGGAGCTTCACGCATCTTCTTGAGCTTCAGAGTCAACTCCACCTCCTGCTTCTCGAGCGTCTTTCGCTCCACTTTGAGCTTCTTGAGGTACCGTGATCGACGATTGGCTGCCTGTGCGTTCTTTATCTTGCGGCGTCTCTCAGCCGACTTTGGACTTGAGCTCGAAGGTGAATCGGAGAGAGCTTCAATCAAAGTTTCACTTGTCTCCCCATCTTTGCCCGCTACCAGCAGCAGACCGTTCTTGCTGGCCACGTTCTGGTGAGCACCGATTGATGGCTCATACTCTCGTAGAAACTCAGCCATCGCCGCCATGGAGACTGCTTCCCGTTGCTGCTCGTCCGCCATCCTCACTTGGCGAGTTTGTGTACCGACATGCACGTGGAACGTCTACAAGTATTAATATTTCCGGACAAAAAGTACTATAGCAAGTACCATAGTAGTAGTATAAGTAGTTTTGACTGGAAAGAGATACTTACTTAATATCTACCCTACGATCGATTCGTTCGGTCCTGCAGCGGTGTACTCACCGCTGAGGGGCTTTGCAGTGCCACGGGGGACGTCACCGACTGCTGGCTCGATCGTCGGGCCTTTTTCGCGGATCGACGCGAGCCGCTGTTGGGGCTGGCGATAGTACAAGTTGCTGACTTGTTCGTCATGGGCGTCGTCGTCCCGTTCGCAGCCTTGGCGGTGCCCTGCTCGTAGATCTTTGGGTTGATCGTGACACTCTTCGTCGCGTCGTTCGTCTTGTAAATGCCCACCAGTCGATCTGCGAGCTCAAACATGTTGTTGCGCAAGGAGATGATGATGAACTGGGCGTTGCGCGTCCGTTGCTTGATGTAGTTGCCCACGATCGACACGTTCTTGAAGTCCAGCGCAGCATCGATCTCGTCCATCACGTACAGAGGCGTCGGCTTGTAGTGATGCAGCGCGAACACGAGAGCCAGCGACGCCAGAGTTTTCTCACCTCCAGAGAGATTCGAGATGTTCTTCCAGCTCTTCTTTGACGGCCGCACACTGAACACGACGCCTTCCGAGAACGGGTCCAGGGAATCCACCAGCTCCAGCTCAGCGTCACCACCCAGTGTGATCATCTGGTACATCTCCTTCAACTTGAGCGTAATGGTGCGGAAGCCAGTCATAAACTCCTCCAATCGCTTGCGTCGAAGCTCGTCGTACTCGTGGCGTTTGGCATCGCGCAGTTTCGTGGCTTCTTCTAGCTCCAACACACGCGCCTTGTATTCTTCCTGCTTCTGCGTGTACTCGGCCAACGCTCCCATATTGACGTTGGCCTTGAGCTCGTCGCGTTGCTGTTCGAGCACAGAAATCTCGTACTTCATCTCTTCTTTACTGTAGCGAGACAGCGCAGCAGGGTCCAGCATCGGGAGCTTCTCGAGAGTGACGTCCAGGTTGGCATCTTCCTCTTCTTCACTGTCCTCGGTCTCTTCGTCTTCCCCTTTACGCTCCTCGTCCATCGCCTCCTCTGCATTAGCGTCTCGGTTGGTTTTCTTCTGACGCTTCCGAGCGGGGAGATCTCGCTCATCTTCAAAGACACCAGCATTCTGCTCTTGCTCCGTGACGAACGCTTCGTGCAGAGCGGTGAGCTTGGACTTCCAGTACGTTTCCTTCTTGCTGTTCTCCTCCAGCATCTTCTCACAGTCCTCCAGACTGTTCGCTAGATCCACTTCAGCACTCGCCATCTCGTCGTACTCCTTTTTCAGCTTCCGGTACTTCGCTTCATCCTTACGCAGCTCCTTCTCCTTGGCAGTCACCTCTTCTTGGACAGTCTCGCACTTCTGGAGCACAGCCAACGCCTTCTCCTCCATCGCAGTGATCTGCTCGCGGGTGTCCTCGATTTTCGTTTTGGCGGCCTCGATATCTTCCTCAATCTTCTTCAGCGCCTGCTCGTTCTTTTCGGTATTCTTCTGGCTACTCTTAAAGTCGACGCGGATCTTCGTCATCTGCTTCGTCTTGTCAGCAATCTGCTTCGAGATCTTCTTGGCCACATCCTGCTCCTTCCGCAGCTTCTCCCCGCCCACATCGAGGATCTGCTCCTTCATTTTGGCCAGTTTCGCCGCCATTTTATCCACTTTCATCTTTGTGGTCTTGTACTCGGCTTCCTTGGCAGTCTTGGTCTTGTTGAGCTTCTCCACCTGCTTCTTCGCCTCTGGAGAGAGCGTCGTCTGCTTCTCCAATACGCTCGTATTCTTCCTGAAATCCTCCAGACGCGTCTTCGTAGCGCTTACATTCAACTCGATCTTGGGCAGATCGTTCTCGTACTGCTCGATCTTGCGACTGAGCTGCGTCAATTCCTTCTCCAGCGACTCCTTCTCGTCACGAATCTGACCCAGCTCGCTGCGTAAAGACGACGCCTCCTCCTGCAGACTGCGGATCTCCTCCTCACTTAAGCCGCTTGCAAGAGTACTGGACATTCCACCACTACGAGCTCGCTTCCCTCCACCAGACATGGCGCCAGACATCTCAACTAGCTGTCCGTCTAGAGTCACCACACGGTACTTGCATTGCCGTCCTTGATACGCGATCGCAGAAGCCTCGTCCAGGTCCTTCGCCACCAAAGTGTCACGCAGAGCATAGTAGAATGCTGGCAAATACTTCTCGTCATTCACCTGCACCAAGTCAAATAGTCGCGGGGCTTCTTGTCCAGAGGGAGCAGTCACACCGTGGAAGCGCTGCGAATATTTGGACTTTAGGTAGCCCAGTTGTTCTAGAATCAGGAAGGTCGTACGCCCCAGATTATGCTTGCGTAGATACGCCACACACGCCTGCGCCCCCGACGTTGTCTCGACCACCAAGTTGTTCAACGCGCCGCATGCTGTAGAGATGGCAACGTCGTACTTGCCGTCGATGGCTCCGAGATCTCCCAGGCGACCAAACAATCCAGCTTTCTCCAGCGGTTTGCCGGGCTTGGAGGCCTCGAGCAACTCTCGCAACATACGGTTCCGAGTGGCATGAGACTGCACAGCGCCAGAAGCCTCTTCCGCCTTTGTACGGGCCTCGCGATACTTCTCGGCTACGGAACTTTCTCTGCCTTTCACGTCCTCCAGCTCTTGCTCAGCAACGCCAATACGATCCTTCATCTTTATGAGCTTCTCCTGCTTCTCGTTCAGCTCTTCCTCCATTCCACGCAAATTCGCTTCAGCTTCAATAACTCCACAGGCGTTGGCTTCAAGCGCCTTCTTGGCGTTCGTGACGGGCTCCTCCACCAGCTGAATCTCCGTCTCGGTCGTGTCGATCACGGACCTTAGCGCATTCATCTCGCTCTGAAGCGGCTCCATCTCTTGCTGGATCTCCTCCATGGTACTACGAAGCTTGGCTGTCTCTTCCTTGTGACCCTCGACAATACTCTCCAGCACCTGCTCCTGCTTCTTGAGCTTCGTCTGCAGCTTCTCGACCTCTTTCTCCAGCTGTGGCACGAGCTCCTCGTTCTCCTGCATCTTCTGTTCAATGGTCTTCTGCTTCTTGAGCTCCTTCTTCTGCGCCGACTGCAGCTCCTTCTGTCGTTCTTTAGCGTACTTCAGCTCCTCCCGCAGCTTCACGTCCTGCTTCTCGAACTCTGCGTACTCCGCCTTGGCTCCATCCAGCTGTTTGGCCACTTCATCGTGCTCGCTCTTAACACGCTGATAAACGACCTCCACCGACTGCAGTTCCTCTCGGTTCTTCTCCATTCGAGCCAGTTCCGCCTTGTACTTGGCCTGCAGCTCGTCACGCTTCGACTCGCACAGCTCGCGGTTCTTGGACGCCTCCTGGATCCACAGCTGGTACAGAATGTTGGTCTTCATGTACACTTCCTTCTCTTTGCGGAGATACTCGAGCGCCTCTGCGCGTGGGCCCTCCAGGTGAGCCTTCTCCTTCTCCACCAGCTTGACGCGGTTCACTTTGTCTCCTCGCACGTCGTTGCACTGCTCCACCTCGTCCCACACGCGCTCGGTGGGCTCCACGTAGACGTTGGAGCCGATGATATCTTCCAGGTACTCTAGCAGTCCGTCCTCGTTCGTGCCCTCCGCGCCCTTGCTCTTCATCATGGCGATCTGCTCCACTTCTCCCTGCAGAATGAGGAAGCGGTTGTTGTCCAAGTCGATTCCCTTGGCCTGGAGCAGCTCGGTGACGCGCGTAAAGTTGCTGGGGCGGTCATTAACGTAATATTTGCTCACGTTTCCCTTCGTTGCAGTGCGTGTGACGCTGAACTGCGAGTTTGGAACGACTGTGTAGTTGGCTTCATTGTCTGTGGCTGTGGCCTCCTGCTCGTCTGTGTCGATGATTTCCTGGAAATAGACAGAGACTGTAGCCATGTCCAAGTTCGGGAAGTTGGCGGAGCGATGTACCAGCTCCGAGACTTTCTTGAGACGAAGCTTGGACGCGCGTTTGCCAAACACGAAGAGAAGCGCGTCGATGACGTTCGATTTGCCGCTGCCGTTGGGGCCCACGACGGCACTGAAGCATTTGTGGAAGGGGCCGATCTCGACTTTACCTGCGTAAGATTTAAAGTTCTCTAGATGCATCTTGGTGATCATCAGACGCTTCACAGGCGAAGGTTTGGCGGGCGTCAAGACTGTCGGAGTGGTGGCGACAGGTGGCGTCGGGCTCTTGGCGGTGGGCGTCGATGGCGGCTGAGTCTCACTCGTGGCCTCCTCCGTTTCCATCGACTCCTGCGCTGTTAAAACCTGTTGCTGTTGCGTTTCCTGTTCCTGTTCCTCTGTAGGCGGCGCAGCAGCGTCTACGTCCTGGGCTTCCATGATGCCGCCCTCAGTTTTGCGCGCGGAATTGACTCGGCAAATTTGTGAATCATATTACACTTGTCTTTTGTAGTCAAATGGCTACACGGAAGAAAAATTCAAAAATTGAAAAAGAAATTGAAGAGTGTATGTCGATGTGCATGTACCCATCTGGCAGTACGTTAGTTGTCCTCGAACGACTCGCTGGAGTGCCATGCCACGGTCGCCAAAGGCTGAAGCCTCTCTTTATGTCTTCGCTAAGGCCAAACTACCGCTTGACACGCTCGGTCGAGTGTTCTCTTTCGCCTGGACGCTACGAGATGCGCTGGCTGACAAGCTGGTGGACGTGGTGACGGTACTGCTGGCCACACGTGACTCTCCGTGCTCTCCAGGACTTGCGGACATCATCGCCGCCTCGGGTCAATTGGACATGCTGCAAGTGCTGCATTTATTCCAGGCCGAGGGTTTCTCAACTGACGCGATGGACGGGGCGGCTAGTAGCGGGTACCTGGATGTGGTGCGCTTCCTGCACTCGAACAGAAGCGAGGGCTGCACTAAACGAGCGGTGGATGGCGCTCTGGGCGCGCATCACTTCGATGTGGTGCGTTTCCTCATCCAGAGCCGACCCGAGAAGTGGTCAGGGCGAGCGACTCGCTGGGCGGCTGAGAACGACGATCTGCAGGCTGTTCGAGACATCCTCAAGAAGAACAAGGACACCCCCACAGCTGAGGCCAAGGTCGTGGCCTACAAACGGAAGCAGACGCAGATGCTCAAGGTTTTGTATGAGGAAGGAACGGATGCGCGTCCGTCGTACACTTTGGTACACGCCTGCGCGGACAGAGACCTGGAGATGGCAAAATATTTTACTTCAAAGGGCGAGGGCTTTGTCAAGAGCGCAATGTCTGAGGCCATAGCGGCAGGGGCGCTGGGGATTGTCAAGCACCTGCACGAGAACGTGTCTCAGAGATACACTGAGGCTAGTAGAGTGGTGCCGATGCAAGAAGCAGCGTTGAAAGGACAGCTCGAGGTGCTGCAGTACTTGAACGAACACGCACCGGAGTTGTCGTGTACTTCACGAGCGATGGATGACGCTGCAGCGGGGGGATTCTTGGACACTATCAGGTATTTACACGAGACTCGGGAGGAAGGATGCACCACTCGCGCGATGGATCGCGCTGCTACCAAAGGGCATCTCGACGTGGTGAAGTTTCTGCATGAGAATCGACAAGAAGGATGCACGACACACGCTATGGACTACGCCGCGCTATGGGGCCACCTAGATGTCGTACGCTTTCTACATGAGAACCGCCAAGAAGGTTGCACTGCGAGAGCCTTCAACGAAGCAGCTCTGCGTGGACACGTGCAGGTGGTCGAGTTCCTCCTTTACAATCGACCAGATAGATGCAATGTCGCCCAAGGGATAAAGCTGGCACGTCAGCGGAAGTGTCAAGCGGTACTCGAGCTATTGGAGTCACTTCCAAGCGGACTAGCTCGCGCACTTTGACTTTTCCGGAAATGTACAGTGTATACTACGTAGTATAAATTTCATTACTACTTTTTTGTAGTACATGTACTTTATTACTCGAGCGTGTGTCTCGTGGTACTTTTCTTGGCGTGTTGGTGGTATACTTGGACGTGCCATTTTACAGAAGTTGCGGATTCCTAGTTGGAAGACAAGAAGAATGTTGGACTCGGAAACTCACCACAAAGAGTATTGCTGAATCAGCAGCTGATAGCCTGTCAGTGACAGCAACACTCTTCGGCAGCAACTTGCTGTTGCAAACCGTGGGATGGATATCATCTGGACAAGTTGAAGTTGAAGTGTGTACTACACTGCTCGGCTGAAAAGTACTTCGATATAAAGACAAAGACATAAAGCAACAAGAAGCTTCCTTCTCGGCTGTAAACCACTCACACTTCACCTGTCGGGTCCTTCTGCTGAGCGTGTTGCGTCACCATCCTAGAACGTTGAGCTGAGGAGTAGTGAAGCTAACGATCTAATCATACTTTCTTTTACCTTTCAGTGGACTGGTGAAAGTGCTCCTAGGGCATACGGATCAAGTGCATTATCCAAGAGGGTTATGAGCCCAAAAGACTTTTGGATTTTGTTCACTAGCGTGATCTAAGATGTCAGGACCATTAAAGTACACGAACGACGGTGTCCCAAAGAACTGGGATGGGAAGCATTGGCAGCAGTACAAATGGGCGATGGAGATAGTCTTCAAGAAGAAGAAACTCACGGATATCGTGAATGGGAATCTCACGAAGATGATGCTCTTACGTCGGAGGCTGAGGAAGAGTTTGATGATCATCAGTTGACCATCATGCAGCTCATGGGGATGTCACTGCCAGCAGAAATCTTCCACCAGATTCGCGACAAATCCACCGGAACCGACATGTGGAAGGCGCTCTGCGTAATCTATGAGAGCCGGAAGAACCGAACTACTATGGCTCATAGAGCTGAGAGCATTAGACACGAGCTTGATATGCTCAAGCTATCCTCGGGCGGAGACGTCAACAAGCACCTGAGTACGATGTTCAGCTTGCGGACGGAGTTGCTGTCTCTCAACTATCAATTCGACGACACCGCAATGGTGGAGTTAATGTTGAACAGTCTACCGCATACGTATGAGTTTGAGAGTTTGAAGAGTTGTGTTCGATACAATTGTGCTGACACATACATCACCCCAGAGCGGACTCGAGAGCTTATTCGGGTTGCTGACTCTCGACAGAGAGTTTTTCAAGCTAAGAGTGGGGAACGCAGCCAGAAAAGCGGTAGTGTTGAGAATCAGAAGGCCGATGGCAATGGACAAAATCGTAAAAAACCTGAGAAGTTTAAAGACACAAAGAAGAAGGTGAAAAGTGCTTTGTTTGCGACAGTACTGAACACCTTATTTCGGAGTGTCCGCAGAAGATGAAGAACCAAGACGGGGCCAGAGCTGCTGGAAGCGAGCAGAAGAAGAAGGCACGTGCAAATGTGACTCGTATGGGCCACAACGAGCCATTGGGCTCAGATACAGAAGAAGTACATGTATCAGAAGAAGTAACGGACGCTTTGGACGCTCTACTGATCGACGCCAGACTGCCGGCGGAGAACAGCGAAGAGAATGAAGCGGGTTCAAACATGAAGAAAGAGGCAAGAGGTAATGAAGCTGATGCTACTGTTAGCTGTTGGTACGATGGCCTCGAACATGATGAACATGAAGTAGACACAAGTAGTGGGTGGTGGTACTTCGATACGGCTGCTAGCGTGCACGTGACGGGAAACCCGTGGTATTACGTGGCGTTTACACCGGATTTAAATCAATCCCAGCATGTACTTGGGGTTACGCCTGCGCTGGCTTCTCGGGTGGCTGGAGTAGAAACTGTGCAGCTAATAACTGAAGTTGAAGGCGAGCGAAAGGTAGTGTACCTAAGTGACGTCTTCTACATTCCTGGTGCTACACATGGCCTATTGTCAGTCGGATTAGCTACGGAACAAGGTTTTGACTTTGATTACCATGGACAAATGAGGTGCTTTCGCGTGAAAGATGAACACGACGATACTGTAATTGTTGCAACACCGGAGGATGGAACTTGGGGATTTCAAGTGAGCCATCCATCCAGAAATGGATTTATTAGTCCACCGGATCGGCCGTTGTGCAATTTCACAGTTGCGGAAGGAGTGGCTTCTTTGAAACTTTGGCATGAGAGATTGGGGCATGTGTGTCCACAATACTTGAAGACGATGGTCGACAAGAACCTCGTTCGTGGCATGATGCTAAGGCAGAGAGAGCTAGGAGCGTGTGACGCCTGTCATATTGGCAAGCAGAAGCAGCGAAGACTCTGGAAGAAGATGGATCGCAACACAAAGGCTCCGAATTAAATGGTATACGCTGACTTACTGATCCCTAGTAAAGCTAATGGTACTAGATTCGAGGCTGTTCTTGTGCTCATGGATGGGTACACCCGCTTTGTGAAAGTTCACATGTTGACTAGCAAGTCAAGCGAGGTAGTGAACCAGCACATGAAAGAATATGTACTCTGGGCTGAAAGACAAGCTGGTCGTCAGCAGGATGGCCCTATTCGAGTGAAGTACAGAGTACACCAAGTCTTGACAGACAAAGGCGGTGAATTCGTTAACACAGTAATGGATAACTGGTACGGAGTTCACGGCATCGAGCATGTGAAGGTGGGTCCAAAGAGTTCACAGCTGAACCTTTGCGAGAGGACGCATCAATCTCTCGTGGAGATGACGAAGTCGATGATGCATGATGCTGGATTTCCTGTTAGTCTGTGGCCTGAAGCGCTGTGCAGCGGGGCTGCCGTAGCTTTAGCGTCAGAGGAAGACGTTCGACTCAAAGAGTCACTAATACTAAGTTCCTTATCCAAAGGACACTTACAGCCCAAGACCAGGGCTCAAAGTTAACACCTTAACTTTTATGCTTCGAAACCAGAAGTGTTTTATTTACTATTATTGCGGCCAAGCCGCCTAGGGGTAAATGTATCTCTTTAACTATCTAGCATAGTTAAACCTAATCAAATGCATAACGTGTGGCTTTCAGCCAACGTACTGAGAGACCTTGTTAACTCTCCAACTTATGTACTGAGAGTTTGTTAGCTCTCCGGGTACTTCGTACCCCTGTGTGTTCCACACCATGTAACCCCGTTACACGCTGCGTAACGCAGTGTACATCAAGAGCAGAGCCTACAATAAGGGAACTCAGAGCATTCCCTATGAGATGATGTTTGGGATCAAACCGACCTCCATCACATCCGCAAGTTTGGTTCACTTGCTTATGTGCATGGACCCAGTGACACCAGGTCGGAAGAAGTACCCATGATAACGCGCGACTGGGTTCTGTGCTCGGTAATGCCCGAAAGATACCGTGGGTTGTAAAGTCTACTTTTCTGATGATCGTACAGCTAAATTTCGTATCCCGATCTTCGCATTAGTGAAGATGTGATGTACCGAGATCGTCATGGAGCAGATTTGGAGGACGACGACTTGGAGTCGTTGCACTTTACGAAGCGCAGTAACATGGAGTCGAGTACTGAAAACTCAACGCTCGAATCCACTATGGATCTGAGTGAAGTCTGCAACTCGAACGCTGCTCCGATGATGAGCGAGGTCACGCTCGAAGCGACCAGAGACCTCGAGGAAGGCGAGGACGATACTGCGCAACGAGTTAAAGAGCGAGATGAGGTGATGACGGAGCTTAGGGAGGCGCAACAAGCATCATTACCGTCAAGAGCATCTGCAAACTGGACAGGACTGGAAGGAATCGAAGACACAGTGACTGAACCTCCGTGTGTTCCGGATGTTGAAGGGGTGACGGCGGGTTTACCTAGTGCTCTGACTGCACTGCAGAGTGAACAATACCACAACCAGAGTGATGATCTTATACAGGGTGACGGTGTGAATTCTGAAGGATCAGCGTCGAAACTTACGACAGTGTATGGATACACGAAACCTGACATGACAAGTGATAATGAGTCTGCTGTCAGTGTGTGTGGTTCATTGGACGTTAATGCTGATGGGAGTTCATCTGAAGTGGACACTGAAGAGCTGCATGCAGATGAAAACCTTTCTGAATCGGTTGTGAATGAAGCGAATCTTGTAGCCGATGAAGACGGAGATATGCTGGTTGACGTTGATGAGAAATTCAGTGAGGATGCTGACAACGTTACCATTGCCAGTACGTGTGAGAAATTGGTATGCAAGCGTCAACGAGACGAAACCAACTCAGAAATGGGTCGTGTGGAGATATGTGCGGAACGTGAAGGTCCGAAGCGAACTCGAACTGGTCTACGTGAGTATCACGAGCGTCGTCGGCCTAAGTATTTGGATGCCTATGTAGTCAACGCGGTGCAGAATACGTCACGTGTACTGGATGAGAATGAACGTCCTATACGAGCAAGTGATGTTCGGATTCCACGCAACCACCGCGAAGCTATGCGAAGCAAATACAGTAACTATTGGCGCGAAGCCGAACTGGCAGAGATGTCGGCAATGAAACGACGTAGAGTTCTGGAAGAGATTGCGTTTGAGGATGTTCCGAAGGATGCTAAGCCTATCAAGACACGCTGGGTCTATAGTGTGAAGTCGGATTTTCAGGGGTTTGTGATTCGCTTCAAAGCTTGACTAGTTGCTCTCGGCAATTATCAGAGACCAGGAGTGGATTTCATTGACACGTTCTCGCCGGTGGCACGAATGTCTTCTTTCAGGCTTCTAGTGGCATTAGCTGCGGCTCTGAACCTGAAGCTCTATGGAGGAGATGTTGATACGGCATATCTAAATGCGTTACTCGGAATCCTGCAATACGTGAAGTCGATTGACGGATTTCCGTGTGAAGTGAATAGCCACATGTATGTGGTGACCAAAGCGTTGTATGGATTGAGGCAATCTGGGCGCGAGTGGAACTCTGAAATTAACCAGTGGCTTCTTACTCGTGGCTATCAGAGATCGTTGACCGAGCCATGTCTGTACTATCGTATTGATGGAGAAGATGTAATACTTGTCCTTGTGTATGTGGATGATATCGTGGTAGCGACCAAGGATGAGAAGAGCAAGAATATTTTGTTTGAAGATTTGGACCAAGAGTATGGACTCAAGGACCAAGGACTATTGACTGCATATCTTGGGGTTGAAGTTAACCAGACAGAAGAGCAGATTACAATCACTCAAACAAAGTATACGCACGAAATTTTGGAGAAGTTTGGCTACGGTGAAGCTCATGCTGTGGGAAATCCCATGGAAGTGAAGGCCAGATTTGTCCCGCTGGAAGAAGGCGAGACAAGCGACACTAGTTTCCCGTACCGTGAAGCTGTGGGTATGCTGATGTATTTGGCGACAAGAACACGTCCTGACCTGGCATTTGCACTGAGTCAGTTGAATAGATTTGTGGCAAACCCATCAAGTAAGCACGTTGGTGCATTGAAACGTGTCCTACGCTATCTTGCGGGTACTGTGAACTATGGAATAACTTACGATCGACAAGAGATAAAGTCGAAGGCTATAGTACTCGAAGGACATTGTGACAGTGACTGGGCCAATGACCCAGAAACTCGGAAGAGCACGACAGGATTCGTTTTTACACTAGCTGGTGGTGCCATTTCATGGATGTCGAGACGACAGTCCATTGTAGCCTTGTCCACTGCTGAAGCTGAGTATGTGACTGCATGTGAGGCTGCTATAAAGGCAATCGCAGAGAGTAACATCTTACATGAAATTCTCCCGCACCACACTGTGTAATTACGCATTGGTATTGACAACCAAGCTGCACACGTTCTAGCTACAAATCCTACCTACAGTCGCCGCACTCGACACATCGAGTTTCGTTGGCATTACGTGCGTGAACAAGTGGAACGTGGAGTGCTCAATCTACATAAAATCAAAGGGGATGAGAATCCTGCTGATACTTTTACGAAAGCACTGGACAAATTGCGTCTCAAGAATCTGATTGCTAGTGTTGGCATCGGAGATGCAAAGTAGTCAAAGCTGGAGCTTCGAAGGAGGCGTGTTGGAATCCAGATTCATATCTAAGACCAGAGTCAACGTGAAGTACAAGACGGATGGTCGAACTACGGGACCTCGCACAACTGAGATGAGCACAAAGGTGCTGTGCAGTATAGTGAAGACAAATGATGCCAGGCCAATGCATGAGAAGCGACTGCATGGTCGCAGAAGAACGTTGAGCTGAGGAGTAGTGAAGCTAACGATCTAATCATACTTTCTTTTACCTTTCAGTGGACTGGTGAAAGTGTTCCTAGGGCATACGGATCAAGTGCATTATCCAAGAGTCGAGTTCCTCCTTTACAATCGACCAGATAGATGCAATGTCGCCCAAGGGATAAAGCTGGCACGTCAGCGGAAGTGTCAAGCGGTACTCGAGCTATTGGAGTCACTTCCGAGCGGACTAGCTCGCGCACTTTGACTTTTCCGGAAATGTACAGTGTATACTACGTAGTATAAATTTCATTACTACTTTTTTGTAGTACATGTACTTTATTACTCGAGCGTGTGTCTCGTGGTACTTTTCTTGGCGTGTTGGTGGTATACTTGGAAGTGCCATTTTACAGAAGTTGCGGATTCCTAAAGAAGAATGTTGGACTCGGAAACTCACCACAAAGAGTATTGCTGAATCAGCAGCTGATAGCCTGTCAGTGACAGCAACACTCTTCGGCAGCAACTTGCTGTTGCAAACCGTGGGATGGATATCATCTGGACAAGTTGAAGTTGAAGTGTGTACTACACTGCTCGGCTGAAAAGTACTTCGATATAAAGACAAAGACATAAAGCAACAAGAAGCTTCCTTCTCGGCTGTAAACCACTCACACTTCACCTGTCGGGTCCTTCTGCTGAGCGTGTTGCGTCACCATCCTGCGCCGGTGGAAGAAGCCGCCTCCCACTAGCGCCAGTCCAACGATGATGCCGACTATAAGCACTGGTAAGACCGACTTAAGCAGGCGCTGAACGAGATGGTAATAGTCCACCGACGAGCTGCCGACCGTAGCGCTCTCCTCGCCCCAATAAGCAGGGAAGATAACCTCCGCCTCGAGGTTGGGCCACAGCACGTCAGACATTGGCGCCGACTCGTTCAGAGCCGAGCACGACATGGCGTACGACGCCATCAGTCGCTTGTGGGCCACCATCGTCTTGCTTGTTCCAGCCTCCACGTCGATGTACGTCACGTATTTGTCAATGTACTCTTGTTTCAAGTCGCCCAAGTCGTACATGGAGTCTCCAGACGCCACCACGCCGTCGCTCATGGTGATCTCTACGGCGTCCAGTAGCGTCGTGTTGCCGTATATGTAGATCGGGTAGGACACATACGCCAAGAACCCTGTAGAGAACACTAAGGGCTGCACGCCATCCACCGGCCAGCCTGTACCCTTGGCGTTGTTAAACTGCGAGTTGACCAGCAGATCATTGGGAGGACTGAAGCGATGAAGAGTGATCCCCTCGTGGTCGACCTCCTGTCCGGTCAAGTATAAAGTTACGTTCTGCTTCCCTTCATCCAGAAACATATCGGATAATGTCTGCGTCAAAGTGTCCTCAAAGCCAGTCATGCCAGCACCTCCAGGTTTAATGCTGGTGGCATCGTTGCCTTCAACGGCACTGCACGTGAGGTTTGCTGTGGGCTTGGCACAGTTCCCGTAGTCGTTGAACGCGATGATTTCCACCAGTGTCGGGTTGCGACGTTCCTCGCCGAGTGTGGTGACCCACAACGGCGTAGAGGTGAAGCCATTAAACTCTTCATACTCAAGAATCTTTGAGTCATCCTTGCAGCCTGTAACCTGGATGTATGTCTCGAGATTATCAGCCGAAGGGGGCGTCTTGGAGTAGTCGAGTCCCGAATCCTCAGCGATACCAGGCAGAGGGGCAGCACAAAGTCCAAAAGCTTCGCACAGATTGCACGTGTTGTCTCTAAACGTGGCTGCTTCTTCCGCACCATATTCCGCAGCGTAGATCTCCTCGATGACCCCGCATGTGACGTTGTTGATCGCGACGACGCTTGCCCCCAGAGCGCATTGTTTGCATTCATACCAGATATCTAGACAAGCGTCTCCCTCACAGCTCGCACATTGGCTGTTCCATCCATTCGTTACATTGCAGCTCGAGATGAACTCGCTGCCCAGACCCAATCCAGCCAGCAGACTCGGGTACCCTAGAGCCCACTGCGACACCGTTCGGGTGACGAATAGTCCGTTGTAGACGAACCCGGACAGATCCAAGTCTGCAATAGCTTGTGGCCCTGTAGCCAGGAAAGTCAGCACTTTGCCACCACTCGCGACGGTGTTCATGGCAACGGGATCCAGCGAGTTGAGCCCATTGACCCAGCGCATCATCTGCGGTCCAAAGCTCTCGACGGCCTCCTCAATGACCGTCTCGTTCGTAGAGAATTACCCGGCCGCCAGCCTCATGAGGAACGCCTTTTCTCCCCCTGCCTGCGCAATGACGTTCAGGTATCCGACGTCGAAGCTCGTGAATTTGTCCAGATCGGAGCATCCGTCGCAGCTCAGCGATTCCTCGAACGTGTGGTAAGTGTAGGACTTGTAGCTCACTCGAGCCCCGTCGTCCAGGAAGTTGATGTCGATCTTGAACTCGCGGCGACGGAAAACGTAGGGCCCACTTTCCACCAGTTGCAGCTTGGAGGCGTCACCGGCTAGGTATGCTTCGGCATTCGAGGCATTGAACATGCGCAACGTGTAGTAGTACGGATTGCAGTCGTCACAGTCGCCGTACGCGTCGTAGTACGATTCCTCTTCAGCTCCCGACGCGTCACACACAACAACGCCATCCTTGACCTTGTTGTTTATGACTGGCGGTAACGCTGATCCGTATGCAATGGCGATCACTGTTATGAAGCCACCGAGGACGATCAAGATGAGACCGAGTTTGCGCAGTCCGCAGCAGCCACTTCGTATGGGTGACGAAGTTTTAGTGCCCGTGTCTGTGGGTGTGGTGATGCTGCAGATTATGAACCATTCGAATGGTGTTAGAAGCAGAGAATAATGCTAGGCAGTTGAGATGATCGTACCCGCTATGGTAGTCATTGGAGGGTGATGCTGTCATCGGAACCTGGTGGTTGATCCGAGGTGTTACTAAGGAAGTTCGGTTGGTGAGTTGATTCGAGGTTGTTGCTTGATGGAGGCGAAAGCGAAAGTGAGATGGCGGGACTTCGAACTCATCTTTACAGGAAGGTTGCCGCCGTTGAAGTCGCCCACGATCAGGTCGACGGAGAGTCGCCGGTGGTACCGACATACCACCAGCTCATCTCAATAGGCGCTGCAGTCCAGACCAATCACTACTGCAACTGGTACGCAACTCAGAGCAACTCAACTTAGGTGTTTTTATTAATATCATAGTAATAGCCTGCCAATCAGAAAATATTGCCGGTGCAGTGCAAGTTCAACTCTGTAACGGGGTACGTAGCCCTAAGTGTACCCTGGTTACATAAAGTGTGACACTTCACACTTCAGGAGTATGACACGTCATACTCCTATATATTTGGTACAAGGTACCAAGATCGTTCAAAGCCAACCATTGGCTAAATGACATTGCATTTCTATAGGTAACTAATAGTTTGTATTAAACCCAAACTTAACCTACCTATAAATATACTCAGTTTACAATCTACCTTATTTAGGTCACTTCGCTCTCTTTAATTAAAGAGGGGACCTGTGAACTGCCGTTCACTGAGAGTTTGTATACTCTCGGAAGATAACTTCCTCTAGCGCAAGGTGCTGTGTGACCCCGTCACACTTGGTAGCACTTGTAGTCAATCCACGCCACCGCGGGTAGACTACCTGAACCTCTCCGAAGTTCGTTGCCATGGATAGGAACGACTTCGCCCATTTGAACGACTCTCAGTTCGAGACGGTTCGGAAGATGGCAGGCATCTTCGGGATGGAGGCCCTGCAGAGCCTGGTGGTGTCAGCACCGACTGAGCAGCTCGAGCGCGTCAATGCATTTGACGCGTACGAGCAGGGCCTCATCGCGCATGTGCGGGAGAACCTGCAGGCTCCGGCGGCGGAAGCAAATCCGCCTCACCCGAAGCCAATACGGCTGAAGGTTAAGCCGTATGAAGGGAAGGAAGGCGAGAACCTTCACTTCTGGGTCCGAGAAGTAGAGCTCGCGATGGACGCGGCTCTGATCTCGACCGAGCAACTGCGTGTTGCTTTTGCACTCTCCAACCTTAGCGGTCGTGCTAAGAGCTGGGTGTACACTCGGGAAGCAACATCCCCTGGATGTTTCACATCCTGGGCTCAGCTGTGCGAACAGCTCCGAGCCGCGTTCCTCCCGGCGAACTACGAGTACCGCCAGCGTTCGCGCTTCCTCGCGTGTAAACAAGGAAGGCGCGAACTGCACGAGTATGTGCAAGAGATACGGGAGCTCACGGCGTCCCTAGTGGGAAACCCACTCAACGAACACATCAAGATGACTGTATTCATGGACGGCCTTCGAGTGGGCCCCGCACGCACTCAGCTGTTCCGGGTGCAGTCAAGCACCCTTGAAGAGGCGATTCAAGTGGTTCTTCAAGAAGAGTACATCCATCGCCAGGCGCGTACGCCGGCCTCAGCGTGGGCTGGGAGTTCTTTGTCGGCTCCCGGTCGAACAAACCCCAACGGACCAGTTCCCATGGAACTCGGGTCCGCCGAACAGCGCGACATCCGCTGCTTCGGCTGTGGGAAGATGGGCCACTTCAAGCGTGACTGCCCCGCGGAAAGACTCCGCCGACGGTCCTTCCCCAGGCCCGTTCTCAAGGGTCGCTGGCAAAAGCCAGGATCCCGGGGGCAGGGGAACGCAGGGAACCAGTAGGGGCGGGGCGCCCTACTGGGGAAGAACTAAGTCTTCGTGATGGGTGCGCGGGTGGCGCGTACCACGGGGACTTAGTCCCTGAGAGTCTTCGCACTCTCGAATCGGCGAAGAGCAGCGGCGGGTTGCTCATCGTACACGGATGTGTACGGGGATACGATCATCCCTTTAGAATCTTGATTGACTCTGGGGCGTCGAAGAATTTCGCACGCCGCCAGACGGTTGCTCGTAACAGCAACAAGTTGTCCGAAGCTTCGAGAGAAAGCAAGGGCAACGGGACGGTGTCAGTGCGACTGGCCGACGGGAAGGTCGTCACTGTCCTCAACGTCCAAGTGTATCTGGCTGTCAGGTTTGAAGACTTTGACAGCCTCGAACACAGTTCACTGTTCTCGATATGGATCCATATGATATGATCCTGGGCATGCCCTGGCTTGAGAAGCACGAGCCCTGGATCGACTGGCGAGGCAAGGCAATCGGTGCCAGCCGCCCTGCGCAGTCCGACAGAGCATTGGTGAGTCATGTTCCCACCTCTGTCAGGACCCGGGGCGCCCGCGAGGGCTGCCAGGGTACCAAAGCATCCGGCAGATGCTTGGGAGTCGTCGACGTATATGACGACTCCGAGGATGTTTTGATGGTGGCCGCGCCTAGAAGAGGCGCCGGCCAAGTGGGTAACTTAGGTCACATGCGGGTGACTTAGTTCCGCAGACAGCTGCAGCTGTCATGAACACTGAGAACTGCGTGTTCAGAGTGGGTAACAGAGTTTCACTCACGGTCGCCCAGACCATAACTGAAGAGGAAGACGTCGGATACGCTTCCTGTGTGGGTAACACAGTGCCACACGCGGTCGCCCAGACCTTAACTGAAGAGGAAGGCGTTGAACACGCTTCCTGTGTGGGTAACACAGTGCCACACGCGGTCGCCCAGACCTTAACTGAAGAGGAAGGCGTTGAACACGCTTCCTGTGTGGGTACAACAGTACCACACGAGGCCACGAGTGCCTCGGATGTCGTAGCGACGACATCCCTAGACGTGGGCAGCAAAGCTCCCCGTCACAGACGCCGTCGACAAAGACGCCGCCGCCGCCTCAAGTCGGATTCGAACTTCGTTCCGATCGACGTCGCTTCAAGCGACTCGGAGTCCAGGGCCCGGGCTCCTCCGACAAGGCCGGTGGAAGAGTGTTATCACTTCTTCGATGGCGAGACAGGTTTACCCGTCAAGGCATCTGGTGTCCACTTGGAACCGTTGCCAGAGGGTGCAGAGATACTGCACCTCGAGGAAATGACGGCTGAGTCTTTCCTGACCAACCTCAAGGCTGGAGAGATTGCTGAGATGGTACTCATGAGACCTGAGTCTACTCGGGAGGAGCTGAACTCCTCCTCTATCTTGGACGAGAACGTCCGGGAAGACCTAAACAAGCAGCGTCAGGCGCGCTTGGGTTCTGCGATCCTTAAGAGCCCCAAGGATCCGGTGTATCCTTTGGTGACGGAGTATGCGGACGTGGTGAGCAAACACCCACCGACCCAACTCCCACCGGATCGAGGCGTACGGCACGAGATTGATCTCGTGCCTGGCACAAAGTATTGTGTCACGAGGCAATGGCCTCTCCCGCGCGAACAGTGCGAGGTCATTGATGCCTTCTTCCCCGCGAAAGCGAAGGCAGGCATGGTGCGGGATTCGATATCCCCGCACTCGACGCCGACTTTCTGCGTTCGGAAGCCGAACGGAAAGTGGCGTCTGGTTCACGCTTATAACAAGCTGAACAACGCTACGGTGCCGGCCCAAACACCAATCCCACGAAAGGATGTGTTGTTGAACAACATGGCCGGGAGCGTACTGTACAGTGCGCTGGATTTGGTAGACGGATACTACCAAATCCTGATGCGAGAGAGCGACATCCCGCTCACCGCGGTAAGCACTTCAAGCGGCATGCTTTGGGAGTGGCTCGTCATGCCGCAGGGCTTGTCTAACGCCCCGGCGACGTTCAATCGCCTGGTGATGCAATTGTTCCGCCCTTTGCGTACCTTCGTACAGACGTACTTCGACGACATATTCGTCCATAGCCGTGCCGAGGGAGGAAAGACGGCCATGGAGGTGCATCTAGGACACCTCCGTCGAGTGTTGGACGTAATGCGAGCGAACAAGCTCTACGCCAACATCGACAAGTGCGTTTTCGCGTCACCAGAGATCAAAGTTCTCGGTTGCTTCGTAAGCAACGTGGGCGTTCGGGCTGACCCAGACAAGGTCAAGGCCATAGCAGCATGGCCGACGCCCCGATCCCAGAAGGATCTTCGAAAGTGGTTGGGCTTGGCCAACTACCTTCACAAGTACAGCGCTGGGTACGCGGGCTTCGCTAAGCCCTTGTCGAGCCTCCTTCAGAAGGACGTCGACTGGCGCTGGGAGCAAGAGCACCAGGATGCTTTTGACAGCATCAAGGCCAGTCTCCAAGAGGCCCCTGTCCTGGCCCTGCCGGACGAGACGAAGCCGTTTAGCGTCGTCTGCGATGCCTCCAATTACGCCATCGGATGTGCATTGCTGCAGGCCGACACGGCTGGACAGGAACGAGTCATCTCGTTCCAGTCCAGGCAGCTCAAAGCCGCCGAGCGGAACTACCCTGTCCATGACAAGGAGCTCCTGGCAATGAAATATGCCCTTGTGTAGTTTCGTGTTCACCTTCTGGGCTCTAGGCCCTTCGTGATCTACACAGACCACGCGTCCTTGAGGACGGCAACTAACTCGCCTCACCTCTCCAAAGGATGGCGAGGTGGCTGTCCTTCTTCGCGGAATACAACTTCCGCGTCGAATACAAGCCGGGCAAGCTCAACGTGCTTGCGGACGCCCTCTCTCGGCGTCCCGACGATGAGTTGGCCCACATCACGCGGGTGACAACGGATCTATATGATCGGATACGCATGGCGTATCGGGACGATGAGGCTGTCGCGCCTATCGTCAAGTTCCATAAGGCCGGAACGAGCACGAAGCCCGACTGGCTCTCGTCGCGACAGCGCTCACGGCTCCACCGATATGAGTTGAAGGAGGGCCTCCTCTATTATCGGGTGGAGCCCACTGATCCTCCACGGGTGGTCGTACCCAACGACGAGGATCTGAAGTTCGACATCCTCGCGGAGGCGCATGACGCGCCCTCCAGCGGCCACTTGGGCCGCGAGAAGACCTTTCTGTCGGTCTCTCAGTCCTTCTGGTGGACTTACATGTACAAGTGAGTCGCCCGGTACGTCAAGACATGTGAAACATGTCAGCGGGTCAAACCCGCAGGGCACTCTTCGGCTCCACTACAGAGCCTGCCCGTACCGGCTGATTGTTGGAAGTCGATGAGTCTTGACTTCATCTTTGGGCTTCCCGCCGACGGACACGGCAACACCGGAATTTTAGTGTTCGTGTGTCGGCTGAGCAAGATGGTACATCTTGCTCCAGCTCCCGTCACTGTAACGGGCGAACAAACCGCACGGTTGTTCGTCGATGGCGTGTTCCGCTATCACGGTCTCCCGGAGACGATTGTCTCGGACCGAGACCCGCGGTTCACTGCCGCGTTTTGGAAAACGCCTGTTCCCTTTACTGGGAACTCGTCTGCAGATGTTATCTGCGGACCATCCGCAGACAGACGGCCAAATAGAGCGCGTCAATCGAGTGCTCGAGGACACTCTGCGCAGTGTGTGCGCGGCAGCACCACGTACGTGGTCGACGCAGCTTCCAGTTGTTGAGTTTGCGCTCAACAACGCGGTGCACGCGTCCACGGGGTTCACGCCGTTCTACTTGGACGGCTTCCGCCACCCCAGAGTGCCTCTCACTCTTCGAGGAGACACTGACTCCTCTACTCTAAGTGGGGGAGAGACTCGGAAAGCCCTTTCCTCCCAGGTCTCGGATGTGAGGCCAGTTTCGCTGCGAAAACAGGTGGAATCCTTTATGGATACCAAGCTGAACATTGTCAGCAGGGTCCGCGATGCCATGGCAGCGGCCCAAGATAAACAAAAGGACTACTCAGACAAACAAGGAAGAGAAAACTTAAGTATATTTGAGGTTGGTGACTTAGTGTTGCTAGACACGAGGAACCTACCTCTAGACACTGTTAGCTCTGTCGGCAGCAACAAACTGAAGCACCGCTTCACCGGACCTTTTGCAGTCCTGGCCAGACATGGTGCGTCGTACACCATCGACCTTCCAAAGTCAATGACGACGCACCCGACGTTCTATGTCGGACGTCTTAAGCGGTACTTTGACCCGCAGGGGGTTGCTAACTCGCAAACCCCCCTTGACCCAGCTCCTCGAAGCGAGGGCCGGTCACAGTCGTCGACGAGGGCGTCGGAGCAGGCACCCAAGCCTCGGTCGGGACGGCAAGGCTGCGGTCAAGGCCGTACGCCGGAGGGGCTCCATACGAACGGACCCCGGCGCCATACGCCGAGTACGCTGAGTACGCCGGGTACGCATCATACGCGTACGTCTGGGAGTGTGCCGCAGGCGGCTCCGGACGTGGCAACAAAGCCTCGATCCGTCAAATCATGCGAAAGGCCTCGTCCAGATCGGACGAAGAGGCCCGGCGATCCACCCGCAGGTGCAGGCTCGCGACCTCTCGCTCCACCAGGTCCAGGCGACCCGCAAGACGAGCGAGCTCGCCCTGATTCCCGGCCTGGGCGGCAGCATTACCGCCAGTCCCAAGGCCAAGTGCAATATCAAGCACGAGGACACGTTGACGGAGGCGGTCAACCTCAGGGTCCCGTGTCGGACCCGCAGTCGGAGCACTCGGACGAGAGTGGCTCTCGGGAGGCGCCGAGTACTCGTACTCGTACGAGGGCATCTCCGCCCCTGCTTGACCGAGATGGAGAAGTCCACTCTCACGTGAAGCGGATCCTCCAGGAGCAACGGTGTCGCGGCAAGCGACAGCTCCTCGTGAAGTGGAGGGGTTATGCCCACTCTGAGAACTCGTGGGAGCCGATTGAACGGCTCCTGATTGACTGCCCGAAGGCTGTCGCAATCTGGGAACAGAAGCGGCGGCAGCTTCATAAGTAGTCCGGGGCTTCTTGCCCGAACGGGGTACGGTCGATACATACATACCGTACCCGCGCTCATCGTGAGCGCTAGAAGCCGCGCGCTTCAGGATGTCCCTTGGCAGCATACGCTTGCTGATCAGGTGGGCAAACCTCACACGAAGATCACGCTGGTCCAGGATGTGGGACAGCTGCTGATCTTCATGGAGTTCCCATAACTCCGTGGGCGAGTACTTGAGAGTCTCCACCCACGCCCAGAACATGTCCTCACAAGAACTCCACGTGGGACAGTTCTCGGGCATAACCCAGGGGTATCCCCAAACAGGATAGAGACCACCCCGGGTCTCGGGCTTCTTACGACAAGTCGTGAAGCCCTTAAGGGGAATGCGGTGTGGCGCGAGAAGCACACACCGAGCAGCCTCCAAGTTGTCGACGAACAACTGTTCTTTCTGAACAAGGGCTCGTTCATAGATGCCCCTAGAAGTGTGGCCGCCCACAAGGCCACGAGGAGCGACGAGAACCTCCAAGAAGAGGTCAGCCCCAGAGCTCTCCTCGGGAGGCCAATACCCTCTTGAGTTGATGGCAGCTCCCTGGCTGACGGGTGCGCCACCGAACCCCCACGCACACGCTGGGCAGCTTGGAAATCCTCCTGCTGCTGGTCGAGGTCATTCGATACCTCCCGGGGCTCAACGATAGCACCCTCCTCTTCCTTTTCTTCCTCCTTCTCCTCCTCTTCATCCGAGGAGCCGAAGAGACTCTGATAGGAGCGACGAGTCTCCTTCTCCTCGCGGAGTGGAGACTTAGAGGCTGTACGCTTCTTTGAGGGCTTGGCGCCTTCGGCTTTAGAGACATTAGCACGCGCAAGACCCTCGGCAAGCGAGAGACGTTTGCGAGGATTCTCTTCCTCAGCGCCACCGGCTTTGGGAGTGCCCTTAGCCTTGACGGCCGGACGCTCAGAGCGCACAGACGTCCTGGGACTGTGATCACCTTGATCACTTGCGAGCGACTGCACGCTGTCGTCCTTGTGCTCACTGGGCACTGGGCTGTGCCCTTCCGCAGAGCCCGCAGGAGCATCGTGCGTGCTCTCGGACTCGGCTTCGTCCTCACTGCCAGAGTCGAACTTACGTTCTACGAACCGAGGGCTCGGACGATTGTCTGGAGAGGCCGAGGGCGACGGGCTGCGGCGCTTGCTGGTTCGCTTGCCCACAACCTTGTCGCCCGATGAGCTGATCGCCTCGGAGGCCACCTGGGTAGCCTCCTTAAGTGCAGAGCCTTTGCCGTGAGGCTTAGTGCTCTTGGCTTGCGCCTTACCGGCAGCAGCCTTGGAGCGTGTCTTAGCACCGCTCTTAGCAGTGCCATGAGGCATGATAACGGTCGAATTGGAGACCTAGACGAAGAGGGCACAGGTTGCTGCTTGAGGCTCTAACTGTGAAGTCAGCCCCCGCCGCGCTCGCGCGGCCAAGTCGATGGTTTTCGACTTTGAGAATGAGAGTTTGTGACGAACACCTCTTCATTCTGATTGGTCGGTAAACCGAACCTAAGTGGGGGGAGGATGTAACGGGGTACGTAGCCCTAATGTACCCTGGTTACATGAAGTGTGACACTTCACACTTCAGGAGTATGACACGTCATACTCCGGGATATTTGGTACAAGGTACCAAAGTCGCTCAAAGCCAACCATTGGTTAAATGACATTGCATTTCTATAGGTAACTAATAGTTTGTATTTAACCCAAACTTAACCTACCTATAAATATACTCAGTTTACAATCTACCTTATTTAGGTCACTTCGCTCTCTTTAATTAAAGAGGGGACCTGTGAACTGCCGTTCACTGAGAGTTTGTATACTCTCGGAAGATAACTTCCTCTAGCGCAAGGTGCTGTGTGACCCCGTCACAAACTCCCATTCTCCTACAACTCCCATTCTGTATGCGTAGTACATCGCTTTAATATCGGAAAGTATTATATACATGTACAGCGTTGCGTTCCACCAAACTGAAGAAGACGTGCGCGAAGAACACGAGTTTCGTCTAGGTCAGAAGTTGGAGAGAACGATTGAGCAAATCCGGTGGAATTTTAAGAGGGTATCCAACTGGGAGAAGGACCAAACAATCACTGATATCCACCATGTCCACGGGGAGAAGTTTGACCGACACATGAACATAGCAGACAAGGTCGGGTCAGAATGGAAACCCATTCTCGGAAGGGTGCACAGCCAAATACTGTTGGAGCAGTTAGAAAGCGAGTTCGATCAGTTTGTGCACGTGCCACCGGGCAGGCACGTGACACCGGAGCAGAATGAAGTCTTGATGGCCGAAATTATGCAGGAGGAAGTATTGACTGCCATTGCGGATCTCAATAGACACAAGGCAGCGGGGCCGGACGGTCTCAACAATGACTTCTTCGAAGACGCGCAACCTCTGCTGGCTCCAGCAATGGTGGCAATAGGCAATGAGTTGCTTAACGGGGCAGAGCCGCCACCGTCTTTCCTCGAAGGACTGATCATCCCGTTGAGGAAAAAAGGAGATTCAACAGATGCGATGGACTATAGGCCTATTGCTTTACTGCAGACTGGGTATAAAGTCTTCATGAAGGTGCTAGCGGCCCGGATGCAAAAGATTCTGGGGAGACCAATTGGCGATTCTCAACAGGGTTTCATTCATGGGCGTCAAATGATGAAGACGGTCATGATGATGCTGGCGGTGATCGCAACAGCACGCGGTGAACCTAAACTAGCAGCATTGCTCAGCAGAGTCATTATTCTGCTAGATTTTAGGAAGGCCTACGACACGGTATCTCGTGAATTTCTCTTTCCGGCACTGCTAAAATTTGGCTTTTCGAAAGAATTCGTCAACTTGCAACGACGGCTCCATGACGGAACAACAGCGAGGTTTCTCGTCAACGGCGAGCTCTCAATAGCACAATTAGTGGTATCGGGCATTAGGCAGGGGTGCCCGGTCGCGCCGCTGCTCTTCATCATCGCAGCAGAGGTGCTAGCTTTAGCCATTCGGCAGGACCCAGAATTGCAGGGCATTGAAGTACCGGGAGCAGAAGATCAAAGAAACTTGTTCTCGGCCTTTGTAGATGACTCTACTGTATTTTTGCAGCGAGCTCAGCAGATCCCCCGAGCCATGCAGATTGTGGAGCGCTTTGGTAGATTGTCTGGTCTACAGGTCCAGCCAGCCAAAAGCATGCTCATCTTCCTGAATAAGGCAGTCGAGTTGACTCAGTTCCATGGCCTGCCGGTCCTGAAACATGAAGATACGGTCCGTTATTTAGGCTATCAAGTGGGCACCGGAGCGTTGACGGATGTGAATTGGGCCACACGCATTCGGAACATTCAGCGACGGCTGGCAACGGCTACGAAATTAGCGACCAGTGTGGAGCATCGGGTGACGATCTTAAATGTTATTATGTTACCGTCGGTGCTGTTCACTGCGGCAGCGTTCGAGATGCCCCTATGGGCAGAGAAGCAGATTCTCAACCTGCAAAAACAGCTCCTATGGAGACACAGCACAGAGACATATACGAGTCGGCACAAGGTGAATCCGGGACTCGTATATGCCCCAAAGCCGGCAGGAGGAATGGGGCTGGCATCAGTTCCTATAGCATGTCAGACCCAGAGAATTAAACACACCATACTGTGGCTCGTGCAACGCAAAGACACTTACTGGTCTGCATGGAAAGCTTGGATCTTTCGCGGATCAACGAGTGAGTGGGGTGAAGTTATATCTCCGACTAACGTGACCGCTAAGGCAGCCACACGAGTCAGAGGACAGCCTGGGGAAAGAGTGCAGCAGCTGATGACTACTTGGCTCCAATCACCTGATGACCTTTCAGCAGACTCCATCTTGAAGTACCAGACGGATCTTGAGCAACTGGAAGTAGACTCTCTTAGCTGGACTGTAGCAGGAAGATGGATCATCGAGCTACCAAGGGTATTGGAGTCACCGTGGAGGGGGGTGAAGGCGGTAGCTGAAGCATTCTGGCCGGCATTCAAATGGAACGCCAACCCGTGGATATTAGACAAGAGTGGAAACACACTCAGCAAAAATACAGGATTCAAAGCTGCACAGTCGAGGAACTTCATATCACGCGTACAGCGGAGACGACGTACGCCTTCTCAATCCCGGTCGAAGGAGCAGTGGAACATCAGCAGGCAAAGTTGAGGAGATAGGGCCTACCAATACTGCTGAACGCTCCGACGTTAGCAGTTGGAGCGGTACTGCACGTCCGGCCCGAGCTAACTTTGAGGCATCCGCCAGAAGTGTTAGCAGGTTACACCTGGCAACTTACGCAAGACGGGGGAGCGAGAGGAACGTGCACCACGGGTCAAGGAACTCAAGGAAGCAGCATTCGGTTAGAACAAATGCCCAATGGGATAGCATGGAGATTAGCGTCTGGAGACCTGGGGGAGATTCAGCAGCCAAACGCAAGGAAAGCACTAGCCCAGCTCAGCGCCTCCGGAGGGTTGGTGTTTTACGCGCACCCATGGGTCCACAGCTTCCCCTGGAGTGTGAAGAAGAGCGTGGCAAACAAACACGTTTTGGTGGCGTTGAAAAAGCAGCCGTTCCGGCGGTACAGAGGAGATGACGGACAACTCCACAGGCAAGTGCAACGCCTTCAGGACATTGTGGCAACCAGCGTCTGGCAAAGTGCAGCAATGCAACAAACACCAACGCAAGTATGGGCACACAAACACCAGCTCACAGAATACCAGGTCTGGGTGGTATATCGCGTGGCAGTTAGGCAACTCAACTTATACCACGAAGGATGTCGGCAAGATAATAGCTGCCGAAAGACACCGGAGTGCCGTGAACACAAAAAGACGGTGGAACATCTCTTCTGGGAGTGGTCATGCGCGCAAGCCTGCTGGAGCAAATTAATTCAGCACTATACGGGCGAATGCTGGTCACCTGGGCATGTGGAGCGCTTCCAACAGCAGTGCGCCAACCGCAAGGCACCGCAGCTATCTCCATGCGTGCAGCAGCAATTGAGTAGCAAGTTTCCGGATGAGACCAAACAGTTTACAGCGGACTGGAAGCGAATTTGGAGCATTCTATGCAGTATCTGCCTCACTAGCATATGGACTCAGAGGAACAGAGTAGTCTTCCACCAAGACGAGATCACAGCGGACGCAAGCAGTCAGGAGTTTTGGGCGTCGGCCATGAGGCAACTACAAGCGATAGGAAAGAAGGAAAGCCGAAGACTGGAAACACAAGAACAAGGTACCCGAATGCTGTTATGCCTGCGGGTACTACAAGAACAACCAATAGAGCACCCAATACAAAGGGTGAGCCTCGTACAACCACCGGACCTACTGGCACCGGCGTTGCTAACCAGGCTTAGGAAATTCCAGACGTCTAGTCGTCGTTAAGACCAAATAGAATAGTCTGCCTCTCTCTCTATGTACAGCGTTGCGAAAACCTGCTTTAATTTCTAGTAATATTTTTTGAAGTGGATAAAGTCTAAAAAAAGTGCGCGTAGGAAACGCGTAAGAAAAATACATGACCAAATAAAAAAATCTAATTATAAAAATATGAAAAACATTAAACACCCCTTTTCCCCCTTCGCTTATTTCCTTTTCCTAAAAACGCGAATACAGACCCCCCAGCCTTCCGGTGTGTCCAGCGCCGCATCGACGGGATCGGCTCCAGAACCGAGCAAGGGGCCTGGAGAGGGCCAGTTGCGGGAGGACCACATCCCTGCAACGAAGCTTATCACTATCCGATCCCCACGTCTAAAGAGGGGCACATTTGGCAAATGGAAATGATTCTCCGAGGATCTTGGCGCGTACCAGGACGCGACTCGTCGGGTCTTCAAAAAGAGGACCTCGACAAACTCCAAGGCAAGGGACGCAGAACTCCAAGAGCGTGGGAGTGCTACCCCACGACCTTAATGCCTGATTCCTTAGACAAATTCTACCGAAAGATGGTATGCACGCACAGGTGGAGCGGTCAAAAGACAAAAGAACAACTAATTTGCTAAATCTACAGCATGTCAAGCTCAGATGTCAGTTATGGTGGTGTGGGATGGTACCCTGGGGCTTCACGTCAAAATAGCGCAGCAGCACACCACGCATGACCACACTCTAAGTTCTGCGTCCTACAAGAACCACCTGCCAATCGACGAGTAGACGACGAAAATGCTATACGTTTTGTGGATGAGATCCAAGCGACCGGAGAAGCTCGTTTGCAGTTTCTCAAAAAAGCAGACGGGTACGCACTTTATGTAACTATTTTATTCACAGTTTGCTGTATTGTTTCTTACCTATATTTATTCGTATTTAGGCAAGCACGTAACCCTCAAGGACGTTCACAACGTAGTCGCGAAGTTGAAGGAAGCGCGGCGCAGGTCTGCGAGTGTGGAGAAACGACTAGAAGCTGGCCTTCAGAAATTTTGTACTCAGAAGGGGAATACGGCGATCATTTACGTGGACAAAGACAAACTAGCGCAAACGATTACGTCGCTTCTTCGAAGTATTTCCGCAAGTGTTGATAGTGAATGATACCCACAACACGAGTGACGCTCGCTACGAACTCTTCAGCTTCATGATTCACGACGTCTTTGGCCATATGAGTACTGCAACTCTCATTGTGTGTCTCCATTTGTGACAAAGTTACTCTAATTGTTACTATTTGTTATTGTTTGTCAATGTGTGCCTTGTTTTTTATGTGTAACGCTTTGTGGGACCCTGTGCCTTTTGTGCCTTAACAGGGGCAATACGTCCAGCATTCGCTAATGGAGAATGAAAGTGCCGTTTGGTTCATAGCTGTAGTAAATTTCTTCAAGGTATTCAATGCCACTTGGGATCAAGTTCAACTCATTATCGTTAACAAGGACTGTGGGGGGGGGGTTCGCTGTTACAAAATGCCTTTTCGGGGGCAAGAGTTTTGTTGTGTGTTTTTCACGTGGTTAAATATCTACGCGGTGAGATTGCAAAGAAGTAATGCAACATCCAGGACCGCGATAAGGTCGAGGACGCTGTACACACGACTGTATGCTGTACGCGATGACGATAGTACAAGAAGAACGCAAATGCATTGAAATTATTTCTCTTACTATATGCGGGACGGAGAGAGTCGACAGTCGTCAAAATATAATAGCTGGCTCGAAATTTTCAGGGTGCAGAACCCACACGTGATACTGCCAATCCACATCAGCAGAAACCACTAGTGTGGCGTAGGCTTTGGCTTCAGAGCCACACCAAAAGTAATCACGATTTTTGATCCTCAACTGTAGCCGGGTACAATCCAGTGTATCCCCAGGTTACATTTAGAGTGACCGGTCACTCTTGTGGACACCTGGTATACGGTACCAGGTGCTCTTGGAGTTAGTCAGGGCATAACTAAATAGCTCCACTAAAGGTGACCTATAGTTTGTATGGAACCCAAGCTAAGCTTGCTTATAAATAAATCAGTCTTTCATATACTCGATCAAGTAGCAAACCGTTCCCATTGAAGCCAGGAACACGTGAATCAAGGCTCACTCGGCTAGTATATACCCTGAAGCACTTCCTCTGTGCAAGGTGCTGTGTCCGTCGCACTTGGTAGTACTCGTAGTCAATCCTACGTCTTCGAGGGTAGATTGAACTACCTGGATCCTCTGTGCGCTCAACGTCTGACCCACGATGGACCGAAGCGGGTTTCGTCGCTTGAGCGACTCACATTAAGAGTCTGCTCGAAGGATGGGAGGAATCTTTGGACAAGATGGCCTTGCAGCTTGGCGACGGCGACGCCTGCCGAACAACACGAACGCGTGGTCGCGTTTGATGCCTGCGAGTATGGCCTCAACGCTCACATCCGCGAGAGTTTGAAGGCCGAAATGGCCGCTCTACAGGCAACCAGGCATAAGCCGGTATGGCTAAAGGTCCCCGTGTTTGAGAGCTAGGAAGGATAGAACCTTCACTTCTGGGTCCGTGAGGTGGAGATCGCCATGAAGGCGGGTCTCATCTCGAACGAGCCACTTTGGGTGGCTTTTGCCCTGTCCAACCTTGTTTTTGTTTTCGAGCACGCAATCTACGCGCTCGGTCTTTCCGTCCGTCTGCGGATGATCCGCAGTCGACATCGACAGTTGTGTTCCAAGAAGTGTAAAAATTTCTTGTTAGAACCGCGCTGTAAAGCGTGGATCACGGTCCGACACAATGTCGAGCGGCATTCCATAGTGCCGGAGCACCATGTCAACAAGCAGTCGTGCAGTCGGCACGACCGTGCCTTCAGCCGGTACTGCAGCAAGGCGAACCATCTGGCTGAATCGTTCAAAAACGAGTACAACACCAGTCCTCCGCTTGTTGTCTGACGAAAGACCAAAATAAAGTCCATACAAATAGACTGCCATCGCGCCGACGGTGTCGGTAGTGATTTTAATGGAGCCTGCGAATACGCAGCAGGCTTCACGCGTTGGCACACTTCGCAAGTACGTACGCACTTGCACACCCACTTGTACTGGCGGTTCCAGTAGCAGTCCTTCGTGAGAAGAGGAAATGTCCTCTCACAACCCGGATACCTTGCCGTCGGGGCATCATGATACTCGTACATGATCCGCATACGCAGATTATAATCATTTGGGCTTCGAGCCGAGTTCCTACCGGCGAACAACAAGTTCCGCTAGCGCTCACGATCTTTCGCGTCTAAGTAAGGTAAGCGTGAGCTGCAGGAGTACATGCAAGATATGCGCACGTTGGTGGCATCTCTGGCAGGGAATCCTCTACCTGAAGACATCAAGACAACAATCTTTATGGACGCCCTGAAGGTCGGTCCTACACGCACGCAGCTATTCCGGGTGCAAGCGACAGCTATGGAGGAGGCGATTTGAATCGCCCTCCAAGAGGAGTACCCTCTACGAGCGTCACTGAGTCATTGAGTCAAGCGTGTTTATGGGCCTCCACCCTGACTTGAATCCGACGGCTACGATTGCTCAGCTCGCAGAAGTGTACGAGCTATGGCTGGTGTACAAACGCGAGCGCAAGCGCCGTAATGACACGCTCCGGTCGCTGGTTGTCACTGTCTTCGATCAACTCTACTCGGCGGTCACAGAAATTCGGCGGTCAGTCTGCTCCTCTTGTGAACGCTGATGTATACTTTGATCCGTCAGTTCCCCACTATTCTCCGGTCAACCTCTCATGGATCCCGGCTAGCAGTGATTTGATTCGGTGTGCGCACAACATCGATCTTGCCGAGTTCTGGTGAGCTTGGTGGCTGACGGACCCAGCTGTCCAACCGTACAATACTTGTTTCCGTCCTCGGAACGTGGACTTCTTGGTTTTCGCTCCGCGCGGCATGAACCTCCAGGTTGTTGATGATGCTGTCGAAGAAGACTTCGACTTGGCTGAACAAGCGCCTCCACAATTCGCCCAGGGTGCCCCACCTCGACTGAATCGCCAGAGTATTCACAGCTTCGCGGGGTCTTCCGTGGGTGAGCTCGGCTCGGAGATCGAAAGCGCTTCCGATGACGACTCGGCGGACGATTAGTTGCGCTCTCCCAACCTACGCGGCGCGTCCCCGAGTATGTATCTGTTCGTCACCCCTCTTCCAGGTGGGGCAGATCTGCCTCACCCTAAGTCAGCTGAGTTGGGTTCTGATGCGCTGATTCCTACTCCGTCTACCTCGGCGTCAGTCGCCTTGGCGAGCTCGGCGATGACACGCCTTGCTACGACCGCAGATGTTGCATCTCCTCCACCGGTTTCTCACGGAGCGTTGTCTACACCGATTTCGCCGCAACTCCTTCAATCGTTGAGTCCGTCGAATTCCCCGCAGCTGTCTGTGAACTCACCTCCTTTGGAGTCTGGATCGCCTTCTTTTTAGCTTTTCGACTGAGCGCCACCGTAGGTATCGTTCATCACCCCATTTCGTAAATATTCAGTATATGCAATTTCGACACAGTAGCATTCCATCTCAACTCGGCCTATGTCGTCCGCCAAGTTGGTGTAACATTTGGTGCAATAACTGTTAATTCTCATCTGCAACTTGCACCATTTGCAGACGGTTTTTCCGTTTCTTCTGTCGTAGATAGTCAGACAGGAGACCTCCCCACGACAAGTTCGACAGTGGCTCCCATGGAGCTCATCGTACCCGACCCACTTAGTCTTAAGCTTCCGCTGGGACCGTGACGTACTCGTAGATAGTGGTAACTCATCATCAAGAATAGCTTCGACGTCATACTAGTTCGCACTTGCGTCGGGCTCCCAGCTATCTTCCGGTAGCAATTCCTCGTCAAAGTCAAATCGCTGAGTCTCTTCAAGGTCGGCGATTAGCCTCGTCTTTGGTCTTCCGCCGAGTTCGGAGACTGCCTTCAGACGTGATACATGGACCACTGGGTAGAACCTATATCCACTCTTGTCGGGTAACTCCAATTTATAGGCGAATTCTTCCACCTTCTTCTTCACCCTGAATGGTCCATGCCATCGATGGGCTAACTTCTTGGTCAGGCCCGACTTGATTCGCTCCATAAACAACCAGATTTGATCTCCTTCTTTGTTCGGTGGATTCATCGCCTGGTTCAGCAACTCTATCTTCGTTATCTGCTGTGTTGGGAATGGATCTTTACTCCTTCTTGCTCAGTGCTTCGTTGTGCTCTCGAGCTCGTCGTACCTTCTCTCGCACTTGGAACTCAGCCGCTAATCGTAGGGCAACTTCTCGTTGTCTGTTAGCTTCTTGGCGCCACTCGACCGCGTCCGTCGAGTTATCTGAGCGTCCCTGTCCACGTCATATTGAGCTCGTCATAGCCTTGAGTGTAGACTTGGCGTCCCAGCCATGTACCAGATAGAAAGGGGTTTCTCGCCGAGTCGAGTCTCTTGAGTTGTTGATAACGTGTACCATCCTCTCGGCGATGGCATCCCAGTCGGCCCGAAGCGGGTCTTCCACGTAGACCCGTATAGTCTGAACCATTTTCTTGACTAACCTCTCTTGTTGACCGCTGGCTTGTGGTCGGTAACTCAGCGTAGCCCTTGCTCGACTGCATCATCTCGGTGAGCTTTTGGAATACTTCGCTCATGAACCTTGGATCTCGGTCGTGCCGTATCAGCGGCGGGGCTCCGAACCGCCTGAAGACGCATTCTTCAAACACCTTGGCCACGTCGAGTGCCCTGGTGTCGCTCATAGCTTTAGCAATAATGAACCCTGTGAAGTGATCCTGGAACAGCAGCATCGCAGTATTACCCCCGCTGAGCTCGAGGTAGGGGTATCACATAATCCATGGACACGACCTGGAAATGGACGGTCTGGCACCATATTTCTCGGCGAGTAGCCTCTCAGCTGTGGCTTGATCTTACCAGTACTGCAGGCCTTAACATGTTTCACCAGCCAGCCTGGACTCTTGATACGTTCTGACGATACCTTGATGACCTCCTTCGATCGAATTATGACGGTTGTGTAGTATACGTCGATCATAGTTGACGGGATCAATAATCTTAGTGAGAGGCTCGGTTCGCCGAGTTCGCCTCGTCGGCGCGTCTCATCTCGTCGGTATAACAGACCGTCTTCACTGAGCACGAAGACTTCTGCAACTTTGCCGGCATTCTGAGCTCGACGGTGCGTAAGGTCCTCGAGATCACCTCTCAGGTACGCCTTCAGATCAGCCCACGTGAGTTCTTCGTCTTGTGCCTTCGCGATTCGTCGTCGCCGCTCAGTCTGTACTATCACTGGATCCATGTCGTCGGCATTCGGAGCTGTCTGGGCTGACATAGCCTGTAACCCATTCGGGGTCGTGCGATTGGTCCGCCGAGTCGACGCCCTGTTGTCTGTTCGAATTCATCTCCGCCGCATTCAAACGCGGATTCTCCAGGTTTTGGTGATATGGCTTCATGATCCTGACTTCCCTTTTGAGCTCTAGCGGAGTCTTCATCAAGCCCATCCTCAAAGCGAACTCGGCGTACTCGGGTACGTGTGACTGCCGTGACGATCGGGGTTTCCGGAGGGTTGTCTGTTGCATACAGCTTTTCGGCCACTTGCTTAATAGTTCTCAGTTCTGCTTTCTAACCCGTTCCGAGAATTACCCGTCCGGCCTTTGCTTCGAGTGCTTGTGTAGCGAGGGAATCAGCTGCTGCATTATAGTGTCGCATTATGTGTCGATACCGGACCGAGTTGAGTCGCTTGGTGAGATCCTTGTGTCGTGCTAACTCCACTTGCAACGTCTCTTTCTTGCATGCTATCACCCCCATGGATTGCTTGATTGCAAGCCGGGAGTCACCCACGATAATTAAGTCTGTTATCCCTCGGTTATTTGCCGCCAAGACCCCATTGTTCATGCCAGTATACTCGGCGATGTTGACCGTGGTAGACGACAAGTACGCACTCGCAGCGATCTCAATGTCTCTATTCGGAAGTTGCCACCGGATCCACGAGCAGCTTCCATACCCGCCATACTTGGCTGTCTTCGCTGAGCCATCGAAGGAAGCACATATCATGCGAAGTCGGCTGGTATCCGGGCATGCAGCAGTTCCGGGTCCATTATCACTGTCGCTGAGCTCTTATAGGGAGAAGCGAGCTGTCTTAAGGACTCATCGAGTCCGATAAACGGTGTTATCGACGCTTGGAGCAACTGGGCGAAGTCTACATCTCTGCCAAGAGCGTGTAGCACACTTTGCAACAGCGCGACCACTTCTTTCTCAGCAGGATGATAGCCGAGTTCGTTCTATTTGAGTACTCGCCCGCAGAAGAGAACTGGGTGTAGCCTGTCGGCGTACGACTGCTTCATAGTGCTGCCCAGTGCCCAGTCATAAGCGTTCAACATTATATGGACCTCTTTCGCCGAGCCGAAATGGAGAAGAATTGGAACGTCCGCTACCCGCTTTTTGAGCTCGACGAACGACGCTTCTGCTGGCGTCAAGTCAGCCCCAGGACCAAAGTCTGTCTTCTTGAGCTGGTAGAGTACCGCTCCATAAACAGCCACGTTCTGAATGAATCGGCCGTAGTAGTTGAGAGCACCGAGGAAGGCTTGCATTCCTTTCTTTGATTTCGGGAAGGAGAGCTCGGCGATCGCAGCCATCTTCTTCGTATCGGCACGTATGCCACTCGGCGTAATCTCGTGTGACAGAAAATCGACCTTGGGTTGGACGAAAATACTCTTGGTAAAGCTGACGCTAATCCGACACCCAATAAATCGGGCTAGTAGTCGGTCCAGTGTATCCAATCAGGCGTCAAACGTCTCTCTCCCGAAACAAATATCATCATCGACGAACAACCTCCGCTTGTATACTGGGACCAGATTAGACGGGTCAGGTTCTCCATTAGCAAACATGTCACCATCTGGGCCGTTGACTAGGTCTTGGACCGGATCGGAGTCGGTTTGTGACAGGAGGTTCACTTCGAACTTCGTCAGCTGGCCCGGCTTCAGTGTTAGCCATTCGTTGAGCGAACGATTTTCATCCTCCCTTCGGTTGGACGTACCCCCATAAAGCATTGTCGATAAGTCGTTAGACGCATTCTTCAATCCGAACGGCATCCGTAACCACTCGAAGTGTCCCAGTGCACAGACGAACGCCGAGGTCTGCCGAGCTCGGCGAGTCATCAAGTCAGCCCAGAATCCACTAGCAGCATCAAGAGAGCAAAACCACAAATATTTCCCCAACTCGGTAAGCAGGTCGTCAGCCAGCGGCATGGCATACTCCATCAGTGTCAAAACCGCGTTAAGCAGTTTATAGTCAATGCATAACCGAATCTTCACTCCATTTTGCTTGGGTACGATCACAACCGGTGAAGTCTAAGGGCTGCTCGAGAACGATATCAACCCAGCTCGAAGAAATCCCTTCAGCAACTCGTACAGCTTACCCAAGTGGCGGAGAGGTATCCGCCGAGCTTTCGGCCTGATAGATGCGTGTCCTTGGGCGTCAATATCGCCCAACGCTCCATACGCTGGAGGCGGGAGTCCGTTAACACTCGAAATCATTATTGCTTCGTGCTCTTGCAGCTTTGTCACCAACCTAGCCGACTACGCTGGCGTATGACTATTCGACTTGACGTTCAGAGCGTCATAGTCGAGTTCGGTAGGCACCACTTCAATTAGGTCGGATAGGAAATCCAGCTCATGAGCGTAATCCGTCAAATCAAGATCCGTCCCACTTCGCTAGAAGATATCGGGCTCACTGACGTCGACGTCACTCCCTTGATCATCCTCGATCGCTGCGATAGCCAGGTAGCGTAGTCTTAGAGTTTCCATCGGGTCTCTTGTTGAGCAGCATTCGTCATTGTCCCAGATGAGCTCAGCGGGAACAAGTTCGGTCGTCGTCTTAGAGTATGCACGACTGACACGACTCACTGTCTGCCAAGCTATTTCTTCATCCACAGCGGGCTCTAAACTGTAGCCAACCCGAACACCGTCGTCACTGAGTTCGTGATCCTGGGATCAGTCTCAGTACCTCTCATCAGTGATACCTCTGGTGAAGTATGTTTTTCTTCCACATGAGGGCCCGTATCCGCCGAGTCCACTACTACGGCCGATCTGATTTCTACGTGTTCAGACGTATCGCCGAGGAAGGTGGCGTCAACGTCGTGTTGTTTAACCACATCCGATCTGTTTTCGTCATCCAGCGTCTTCAGCGCTGAGCCCTGGTCGTCGTTAGGCTTGGTTCCCTCCAGTGGTAATACCTCCCGACTAGCATAGTCCGTTTCCGCGCGAGAGTGCTGATCCGCTGAGTTCGCTGCGACGGCAGAACAAAAGACTTCCGCGCGTGCAAACTCGTCTCTGAGATAGTTGACATCCTGGTATTATGTCGCTTTCAGCGTTTAGGTCCGCCGACGCCGAGTAATGCGAGTGTTCGGCGTACTCATAGCTGAGCTCACCCCACCTGCAAAACTTGACCCATTGACTCCCAACTTGGCTCGATCTTCAATCACGGGTAGTTCGTCGTATATGACCTGTTCCGAGCGTTCTTCAAGGTCTTCTACCGCTATACCTGAGTCTTCAGTCTCCGACGCTTCTTCATTCATCCTTACGCCACTTGTTCCTTCAACAGCTGAGTTCGTGCTGGGGTCAGAAATAACGCCATCGTCGTCAAACTTGGCCAGATGATAGAGGACATATTGGCCATTGTGTAGCGCCGGCGTACAGTCTGCTCGGACGTCTCGTCGTCGGAACGCTGAGTTGAGAGCCGGGTCACCCCTTGTCACCCCCGAAGTGGATATGATACTGTCATCATTGCGGCGCCTCCGGTCTTCGTCAGTTCCTGCATCAGCTTTCGATCTCCCTCCAGCGCTCGGTGCATGTTAATTGTTGCTCGTTCTCTACTGAAGGGGATCGTCTCTCCGCCGCCGTCGGAATAGGGTATTTTCGCCTCTCCACTGCTGGCGGCTGGTGTGACAACCCATTCCTCGTACAGTCGCTGTTTCTTTTGCACCAATTCTTTATCCATCGCTGTCTCAAATGCCAATATCTGCCAGTCACGGTACTTCGCCGAGTTCATGCGGACATATCCTTCATTGGCTAGTACTCCATAAGGGTGCCATCTTACCACATAGAAAGTGAGGTGGACACCAGACTGACTTGGGTCGTACGTTTGGTCTTCCTCGGCGATTAAAAACGACCGTGGGAGTCCAACCCTTTGTCCGTCGTACCCACAAGTCATGCGTCGATTCGCTGGATTGCCGCCTGGGCAATCTGATCTTAGCGGTCATCCGACTTTCGATCGTCAGTCCATCTGGTGGCCCACATGGGATATTTGGTCAAAACTTGGTCTTCGTCGGTGCATTACTTGATCGGATGAGCGGAATCGCCATCTCGTTGGGTAGCTTAGCGGACGAGCTGTTCAGATCCAGACGGATCCCAGCTGGAAACATGAAATCAGTGCCGAGAATCAAGTCGACTCCGGCATGATGAGACATAATCCACACTTCAAATTCGTATGCCACTTCGCAGCCGAGCGTCACCTTTACGATAGCTCGTGACGTTGTCACCATTTATTTTTACTTATCTCTTGTATGTTAATCCGCTTATCTCGGCTGGCTACTCTTTTGAGCCGCAGTTTCCTCGCAAAGTACTCACTAATCGCCGAGACATTTGCTCCGGTGTCTAACACGATCTTGGTCCTTCGGTCATTCACTGCTCCCAATACGAGAGCTTTCATTCTAACTCGGCGGTCAAACGTCTGCGCCGACCACCATCCCAGCCATTCTCCTGGAAGCAGCTTCATGGTTCTGGTACGGTGCACAGACTGGTCTGACCGCCGAGTCGCACTTGCAATTGCCCGGTATTTCTTGGCTAACTCACCGATCCCACGTTCAATACCGTCGATTTCACACATCCAACTGCCATTCCTGCTTCGTCCCCCGGGCCATCCTGCTTCGCCTACGAAGGCGAGCAAAATGTTCGCCTCAACTGCAGGTTCAGCTGACTGTGGCAGCCCGGCATATTCGAACCCAGTCAGTGTTGGCGTGCCGCCGAGTTTAAATCACTCGGCGTGTGAAGGTCTTGCAGATCGTCTGGCACTTGAGACTTGCGGGCGGAATTCTTCACGAACGCAGCCAACTTCTCCTATCGACGGAACAACCTGCACTGGCTGACTTCATGGACTTTCTTGCAGAATTGGCACCGTCGCCGACAGAAGTGGGCTGAGTGCTCCGGACTTCCGCAGGCTGCACAAGGTCCATGCTGTGAGCTGTCGCGTGATCCATCCCCGCGATTTGACTGCTCTCGTCGGTCGTATGGTCGCGGAGGTCGACTCCCCGGGCTCCCCCAGCTTCGATTCGAGCCGTTCCGGTCACCCGCCGAGTTCTCCCGACGGTCCGTAGTCTTTCCCTTGTCGTTGGCAAAGCCGGTGTTCATGTAGTCGTTGTCGTCCGCTGAGGCGTAGCCATCAGACTGGCTCTGATCGCTTCATTCGGCTTCGGAGTTGTATGAACGCGGTGGGAGCCGACCGAGGAGGTCTTCCCTGTCCGAGTCTGCGTCAACGACGGTGACTCGGCGGTCTCGACTGTCATCTCTGCGACTGCGCCTCTCATCTTGACACGTCAGCTCGGCTCCATTCGCTTATCGTCTCGGCCTCGTGCAGACACTGGTCGATCGCGTTGCTTCTTGCGCTTCTCACCGAGGATCCGACGATTGATGATCTGCTCCACCTTACCAATGTCTTTCAACTGCAAGAGGTACATTAAATTCATCACATCGCGTCTCCACAATGCAACAAGAAGTGCTCGACATGGTCAGCTGCGTCTGCGCCACCTTTCTCGTACTGGATCTTAGCTGCCCGAGCATATCCGCTAATTCGGATCAAGAAGTCACAGATTGGTTCATTGTATTTGCGTCTCGCCGAGTAGTGGTAATTGAGTAGGCGGACGTGACCAAAAAGCACCCACCGACCCGACTTCCACCGGATCGAAGCGTACGGCATGCGATCGATCTCATGCGTGGCACAAAGTACTGTGTCACGAGACAATGGCCTCTCCCACGCGAACAGTGCGAGTTCATTAATGCCTTCTTCGATGCAAAAGCGAAGGCAGGCATGGTGCGGGGTCAAAGTATCCGCACTCGACGCCAGCTTTCTGCGTTCGGAAGCCGACGGTGTCGGCCCAGACACCAATCCCACGACAAAGTATGTGCTGCCGAACAACATGGTCGGATGCGTACTGTACAGTGCGCTGTATTTGGTAGACGAATACTACCTCATCCTGATGCGCGAGAGCGACATCCTGCTCAGCGTGATGACCCCTCCAAGCGGCATGCTTTGGGAGTGGATCGTCATGCCGCATGGATTGTTTAACACCCCGGCGACATTCAACCGCCTGGTGACACAACTGTTCAGGCCATTGCGCGCCTCCGTACAAACGTATTCGACGACATCTTCGTCCATAGCCGTGCCGAGGGAAGCAAGACGGCCATGGAGGTGTATTTGAGGCACCTCCGTCGAGTGCTGGACGTGATGCGAGCGAACGAGCTCTACCCCAACATCGACAAGTGCGTCTTTGCGTCACCAGAGATCAAGGCTCTCGGTTGCTTCGTCAGTAGGGTGGGCGTTCGAGCTGACCCAGACAAGGTCAAGGCCGCTACAGCATGCCCGACGCTCCGATCCCAGTGATATCTTCGAAAGTGGCTAGGCTTGACCAACTACCGTCACAAGTTTAGCGCAGGGTACGCGGGCCTCGCTAAGCCCTTGTCGGACCTCCTTCGGAAGGACGCCGACTGGCGCTGGGAGCGAGAGCACCAGGATGTATTTGACAGCATCAAGGCCAGTCTCCAAGAGGCTCCTGTCCTACTCTGCCGGACGAGACGAAAGCCGTTCTGCGTCGTCTGCGATGCCTCCGACTATGCCATCGGGTGTGCATTGCTGCAGGCCGATGGAGCTGGACACGAGCGAGTCATCTCGTTCCAGTCCAGGTAGCTCAAAGCCGCCGAGCGGAGCTACCCTGTTCCCGACAAGGATCTCCTGGCAATTAGGAATGCTGTCAGGTTCATCTTCTGGGCTCAAGGCCCTTTGTGATCTACACAGATCACCTTGAGGACGGCGACGAATTCGCCTCATCTTTTCCAACGGATGGCGAGGTGGCTCTCCTTCTTCGCGGAGTACAACCTCCGCGTTGAGTACAAGCCGGAAAGCTCAACGTTCTTTCGGACGCCCTCTCTCGGTGTCCAGATTACGAATTGGCCCACATCACACGGGTGACAATGGATCTATACGATCGGATACGCGTGGCGTATAGGGACGATGAGGCTGTCGCGCCTATCGTCAAATTCCTAGCAGCAGGAACGGACGCAAAGTCCGACTGGCTTTCGTCGCGACAGCGTTCCCGGCTCCACCGATATGAGGTGAGGGATGGCCTCCTCTATTACCGGGTAGAGCCGAGTGGACCTCCACGGGTGGTCGTACCCAACGACGGGGGTCTGAAGCTCGATACCCTCGCGGAGGCGCACGACGCGCCCTCCAGCGGCCATTTGGGCCGCGAGAAGACCTTCCTGTCGGTCTCTCAGACCTTCTGGTGGGCCCACAAGTACAAGTGGGTCGCCCGGTACGTGACGACATGCGAAACATGCTCACGGGCTAAAGCCGCAGGGCACGCTTCGGTTCCGTAACATAGCCTGCCCGTTCCGGCTGACTGTTGGGAGTCAACAAGGCTTGACTTCATCTTTGGACTTCCCACCGACGGATCACGGCAACACTAATATTTGGGTGCTCGTGTGTCGGCTGAGCAAGATGGTACATCCTGCTCCAGTACCCAGCTACCGTCACAGGCAAACAGACCGCGTGGTTGTTCGTCGATAGCGTGTTCCGCTATCACGGTCTCCCAAAGCCGATGGCCTCGGCCCGAGACCCGCGGTTCACGGCTGCATTCTGAAAAATGCTGCTCCCTTGCTCGGAACCCGTCTGCAGATGTCCACAGCGGGCCATCCGCAGACAGACTGCCAGACGGAGCGCATCAATCGAGTGCTCGGCTACACTTTGCTCAGAGTGTGCTCGGGAGCCTCACGTACCTAGTCGATGCAGCGTCCAGCTGTTGTGTTTGTACTCGACAACGCGGTGCACGCGACCACGGGGTTCACGCCGTTCTACTTGAATGGCTTCCGTTACCCCAGAGTGCCTCTCACTTTCCGAGGAGATGCTGTAACCTCTAATCTAAGTGGGAAAAGGCTCGGAAAGCTCTTTCCCAGGTCTCAGATGTGAGATTGGTTTCGCTGCGGAAACAAGTGGAGTCCTTTGTGGATACCAAGCTAAGTGGGATCAGCAGGGTCCGCGATGAAATGCCAGCGGCCCAGGACATACGGAAGGGGTACTCTGACAAATATGGAAGAGGAAACCTAGCTGTGCTTAAGGTGGGTGAATTAGTGTTATTAGACACGAGGAACCTACCACTAGACACCGTCAGCTCTGTCGGCAGCAACTAGCTGAAACACCGCTTCATTGAACCGTTTGCGGTCCTGACCAGGCATGGTGCGTCATACACCATCGGCCTGCCTGAGTCAATGACACCGCGCCCAACGTTCTACGTTGGAACTCTTAAGCGGTACCATGATCCACAGGGGATTGCTGATTTGCAGAGTCACCTTGCCCCAGCTCCTCGAAGCGAGGTCCGGTCACAGACATCGACGAGGGCGCCGGAGCAGGAGCCCAGGTCTTGGGCTAAATAGCAAGGCTGCCGTCGAGACCGTATGCCGGAGGGGCCCCGTACGAACGGACCCCAGATCCATACGCCGAGTACGTCGGGTACGCACCATACGCGTACGGCTGGGAGTGCGCCGAAGGCGGCTCCGGACGTGGCAGCAGAGCCTCGATATGTCGGATCAGGCGGAAGGCCTCGTCAAGATCGGACGAAGATCCACCCGCTGATGCAGGCTCGCGACCTCTCGCTCCAACAGGCCCAGGCGGCCCGCAAGACGAGCGAGCTCGCCCTGATTCCCGGCCCGGGCGGCAGCATCACCGCCAGTCCCAAGGCCAAGTGCAATTTCAAGCACGAGGACACGTTAGCGAAGGCGGTCAAGCTGCGTTGGACCCGCAGGCGGAGCACTTAGATGAGAGTAGCGCTCCGAAGCAGACTGGTACTCGTGCTCGTACGAGGGCACCTCCGCCCCTGCTAGATCGGAGCGGAGAAGTCCACTACCACGTGGAGCGGATGCTCCAATAGCGACGGCGTCGCGATAAGCGACAGCTCCTCGTGAAGTGGAGGGGTTATGCCCACTCCGAGAACTCGTGGGAGCCGATTGAACGGCTCCTGATAGACTGCCCGAAGGCTGTCGCAGTCTGGGAACAGAAGCGGCGGCAGCTTCATAAGTAGTCCGGGGCTTCTTGCCTGAACAGGGTACGGACGTTGACGACACTCCGTACCCGTGCTCATCGTGAGCGCTAGCAGCCGGGCGCTTCGGAAGGTCCCTTGGCAGCATGCGCTTGCTGACCAAGTGGGCGAACCGAACACGAATATCACGCTAGTCCAGGATTGGGGACAGCAGCTGATCTTCATGGAGTTCCCGTAACTCCGAGTGTGGTGAAGCGATTTTCAGATTCTGCCATACATCAACCTACTTTAGACCAAGAATCGGCTCGACCTGGTAACCCAGCGCTTAGGAACAACGGATCACAATAAGGAGTCGCCTGAGCCCAGCGGGAGGGTCGGTATAGACCCGAAACGACTACGTTTCAATAGATATTTGTAAAGGAAGCATAGGATTAAATAGGGGGAGCCGAAAGGGCTCCCAGACGATAACAGAGCAGAATTTGCCTAATCCAAGACACGTGTACACTCTTCCGGTACGTCCCTGCATAGGATTGGATTATGCCTACCGTTGATTCCCCAGAGGCATAGTTTGTAGGGTATTTACCGGTAGCGCCAAGAGATTAGGTCGGTCCGGGTAGGACCAAAGTCTCGCTACGCGCAAAAGAAAGCCCCGCGAACTTAGTGGGCCGGTGCGTCGGATAACCCGAGTGCCGTGACACTTCTAGCTGAGCAGCCTCTGCGCTCGGTGACCTGTAAAAGCGCTAGCGCGCCGTCGTCCATCCTTTCGTGGAGGGCACAGGGTTTTGTGAACGAGCTCAGCCGAGCCGAACTCGGCAGAGCCTCAGAAGTGCTCTGACTTGGTTAGTCGGCACTCAGTGAAAGCGAGCCACTCGTCTGTCCCGGCTGGGCTGAACCGCGAGGGGGCCATCCTCTGCGCAGGCCATACAAGCGCCGACCTAACTCGGCGATTTGTTGTGGTTTGTGTAAGGAATCCACATCTGACGGTATTTGTGTGTTCTACTACACCACAACTGGTGGCATAACCCGGGAACAGGAGTGTATGCTTGATTTTTGTCGGTACCAGCTAAACAAGTTAAGATGAAGAGAAGAGAAAGAGAAGTGAAGATGGTCAAGGGATCAGCAACTCCGAGCGCCGGAAGCCCAGCCACGGCTAGAGGATCGCCTCTCGCGGGGTCGGACCCGGCGGATCAACGACTCATTGCCATGCCGATGGAGGTGGGACGAGCCGGCCAGTTCGACGAGGATGACCAAGACCAGGAGAGCAAGAACGGAGATGCAAGTGAAGGAGAGTCTAAAGAGTAGACTGAGACCGCTGAGCTCGGTGAAACGAAGACTACCGCCGAGCTACTTGGTGAGGTGGAAGAGCTGACGCTGCAGATGGGAGGTATGGGAGTCCCACATCCTGTCGAGCGCACCTTATCCGCCGAGCTTGACGAGGTGCGGACGATAATAAAGATGAAAAAGAACATAGCGTTGCTCAAGGGGATAGTCCACCCCTTATCCCGAAAGCGACGAGGAGCGCAGATACGCCGAGCGTCAATGAAGTGCCGGCTCGCCTTGGCGAAGAGATGAGGACGCGATCGGAGTGGATGATGATGTTTGCGACCGTGGCGATGGTGCAGGCGAAGTGGCCGATGTTGGGGCCCGAGCTAACTCACGTGCAGCCAATATTAATCAGTTAGTGGAAGAAACTGTGTTGGTGTTAAAGACAATGGGCTATCGGTGCAACAGCCGACCAAACAGCCTCATCCTGTCCGACTGGAGTCTAACCCGTGCCGGAGCTGAGCTATGGCACTGGAAGAAGAAGTTGAGAGTGGCGTTTGGGCTGGAAAAACATGTAGCCGAGCTCACGGCACTCGCCGCAGACCCAAGCAAAATTTCTTTGCCGAAGACCCCGGAGGCGAAGAGACGCGGAGTGTTCCGCGCTACACAAGGTACTCCATGGTTCGAAGACTCCCATATGCTGTCTAAGGTAAGGATCAACCCGACTCAGCGGGAGCCGAGACGTGGACAGCAGAATGCAGGTCACTACCGTGAGCTGTACGACGCTGAAGCTCGCGAGGATGATGAAGAGGATGACCCGTTCGACTATAAAGAAACCCACGACGAGACGGTGAAGGACTACATTCGACACCTGAGCTTCGACAAAGCGGAAGAAGACTCAACGCAGTACCTTGAGGTTCGGACCCACGCGTCACTCGACAAACTCGCCAAGTTCGAAGGCAAGCGCTACCGCTCTGACGCATCGCTCCAGTTCATCTACGAGATGAAGAGCACTAGGATGCCTCAAAACGCCTGGTGCTAACCATTCTCGCTATACCTGGGACGCGCGGCAAAGCGTTGGTATCGGCAGCTGCCGAAGAAGACACAGCGACGCTGGAAACTTCTCAGCGAGGCGTTCCTGGACTACTATTGCTCAGAGTTAGACTAGTCCACCCGTACTCGACTATCTAGATGGCATGGGAGGAGCAGATCTACATGAACAACTGCGCTTGCAAAGATACTCGATTCAGGCATTACTTAGTCTTTTCTTATCCTGTATTATACATGACATTATAAACTAACCATCGAATGTTATCCTGTATACTACAGAAAGCGATGAAAATGAACCAAAGGATACACCGGACCCTTATGGGTTTTAGGGATCTCAGAACCCAAGCGCGTCTGACACTGCTAGCTCAGCGCTACTCGGAGGCCTCGTCCAGAACAGAGGAGGAGTTCAACTCCTCCCGAGCGGCCTCTGGTCTTATGAGCACCATCTCGGCAATCTCCCCAGTCTTGAGGTTGGCCGGGAGAGACTCGGCCGTCATTTCCTCGAGGTTCAGTGTCTCTGCAACCAAACTCAACACAAAATTTCCTGACCACGCCGAGACCGGCGTACGCGCCTGGCGATGGTTGTACTCTTGTTAAAGAGCCACTTGAATCATCTCTTCGAGGGTGCTTGACTGCACCCGAAACGGTTGAGTGCGCGCCGGACCCACGCGAAGGCCGTCCACGAACCCTGTCACCTTGATGTGTTCGTTGAGTGGGTTGCCCACTAGGGACGCCGTGAGCTCCCGCATCGCTTGGACGTACTCGTGCAGCTCGCGCCTGTCTTGCTTGTATGAGAGGAAGTGCGAGCGCTGCCGGTACTCGTAGCTCGCCGAAAGGAACGCGGCTCGGAGCTGTTCGCACAGCTGAGCCAAGGTTATAACACATCCAGGCGATGTCGCCTCCCGCGTGTACGCAGCTCTTAGCACCCCCGCTAAGGTTGGAGAGCGCAAAAGCAACGCGGAGTTGCTCAGTTGAAATCAGAGCCGCGTTCATCGCGAGCTCTACCTCTCGAAGCCAGAAGTGAAGGTTCTCACCTTCCTTCCCTTCATACGGCTTCACCTTCAGCCGTATTGGCTTCGGGTGTGGCGGACTTGTTGCCGCCGCCAGAGCCTGCAGGATTTCCTACATATGTGCGATGAGCCCTCGCTCGTAGGCGTCAAACGCATTGACGCGCTCGAGCTGCTCGGCCGGTGTTGACGCCACCACGCTCTGCAGGACCTCCATCCGAAGATGCCAGCCACCGAACCGACTTGAGCTGTGAGTCATTCAGATGAAAGAAGTCGTTCCTGTCCATGGCAACGAACTTCGGAGAGGTTCAGGTAGTCTACCCGCGCTCGCGTGGATTGACTACAGGTGCTACCAAGTTTGACGGGGTCACACAGAATCTTGCGTTAGAGGAAGTCGGCTTCCAACAATTTACAAATTTTCAGTGAGCAGTAGTTCACAAGTCCTTTTTGTCGAAAGGAGCGAAGTGACCAGTTAAAGGTAATTCGTGAGCTGAATGCATTTATAAGTCACCTAAGCTTGAGTTGAATATACAAACTATAAGTCACCTTTAGTAAAGCTTAGTCAACATCCAATGGTTGGCCTCTGACGACCCTGGTACCATGTACCAGGTATCCCGGAGTGTTGATGTGTCAAACTTCATGTAGTCAGGGGTACACTTGGGGTTATGTACTCCGTTACACTAATACTCATAGCGAATACCATTCAGAACGGTAGTAGTATTAGTATTACTTAAATAGTAGCAGTATTGATAGTAGTATCACAGCAACGAACTGTTTTGGCAAATGCTATTAGCCCCTGACTGCCAGTGCTACTCTCATCGGGGTTTTCAGTCAAAATTTGACAGCCTTTTCTCACGCGGTATTTCTCCGAATTACGTAGAGCGATCAAGGAAACGGCTCCAGCACAATCCATGGGAGCTCGCAACAGTACAGTATATGCTTCCTATTCCGTTACTGGGATAAATTAATTCCCTGAGATTTCCAGTGCTCGTTTTAAAGAGGGAAAATTGATTGGGCCTCTGATAGGGTCTCTCGGCGCCAGTCATTTAATCTGCTCGCTCCACGCAAGCTCGCACTTCACACAACAGAACCCGCAGCGATCAGCACATCTAGTCATGGGGAGATGGACGAAGATACAGCAGAAGCGTGGGCTTATCCAGAAGCAGCTGATTTCCCCAGCATGACGCAAGAAGAGCTGGGTAGGCAGCGTACAAGCTAAAGCGAGTACCACCACAAAATACAGCCTCCGACATCCTGAAAAGCGCAACCAAGATCATGAACGAAGGCTACGGCGATGACAAGAGGCGTAAGCCACGACACGTGACGTCGCCTGCGCTGGAGAAATTGCTACTGGACTGGATTATGAAGGTTGAAGCTATGGATGTGTGTCTTTCTCGCGAATTAATTAAGATGAAAGCTCGTGATATTCAGAAAGACTTGTGTGATGCGTGTGACCTGACCTTTTCGGATGGGTGGGTAACCGCTTTTGAACGGAGGCACCGACTGAAGAGTCGAAAGCTGCCTGGTGAAGCTTGATCTGCAGATCCTGTAGCGGCTGCCCTAAGCCGCCAGCGACTTCAAGAGATTACTGATCTGTACGAACCGAAGGATATCTACAACATGGAGAAGACGGGGCTTTGTTACGCCATGGCTCCGGCCCGCTCAATTTGTACTAAGGGAGCCCGCGGCGCCAAGAAAAAGAAGACAATAATCACTAACTGTACACGCGGACGGGACTGACCAGTTGCCGGTGCTCTATCTGGGGCACGCAAAGAATCCTCACTGTTTTAAGAAACGCACGGCGGAGGAACTCGGCTTTAGCTACCGTTCTAATAAGTAGGCGTGGATGACAGGCGTCATCTTCAGGGAGTGGTTACACAATTTAGCCAGGGATATGCGAGGGTATGGGCGTCATATCCTCTTGCTTCTCGACAATGCCTCTTCACACAAACTGGGGGATTTTGTGTGCACCAATATTCGAGTGGAGTTTTTTCCCCCCAACACTGGGTATACGACAAGATTAAGGACGGCGTTGAGGTTGATTGTACGGCGTACGCCGTGGGCCAGTTGCAGGCAATGCAATGGAGCAATGAAATCTGGAATGAATTGCAAGGTAAGCGTACCATTATGAGCTATTTTTGCCACACGGGCATTATCTTTGATGCCGTACATGTACAGTCGTGCACCTCCAATTCGGCAGGGCGGACCATATCAACAGTGCCAGTGCATAAGTGCACAGCGTAAAGCAAAAAACAAACGCAAATCCAGTGCACTGATATTTTATTTGTTAGTTCAGTACCAAATATACGCAAATCTTCTGCATAATCTTGGCGTCAGACGCGCGAATCGCAGGCGCGCAACAGCGCTTCCGGTCGCGATAGGCGTCCGGCAAGGCGGCAACTTCCGCCGACCGCTTAAGAATACACTGGACGGTAGTGCGCTTTACTGCTTGAGGGGTCTTAAAGCGCTCCGTTGCCCAACGAGCAAGTTCGAAGTGAGTGTTGGATTGTGCATCGAGGCCTGGCGCAGATTGAAGAAAGCAGGAACAGCAAAGAAACCAGATCGTTATATGAGAGAGGGCAAAGGCCCGTGAGTGTTGGTCAATGCTCAGGAAGCAGAGCAACTGACACAAAGTAATTCAGTCTTCATATTTTCCCTTTGTAAACAAGGAGCTTGTTTGTTACTTCGCGGGGCGTGTTTAAGAGCCACAACTCCCAACAGGGTTATGAGCCCAAGTGGTGGCAGCGCAGGCATGAGTAAGCCGATGAAGTACACCAGCGAAGGGGTGCCGAAGAATTGGCAAGGCAAGGATTGGCAGACATACAAATGGGCCATGATGAACGTCTTCAAGGAGGATGACTTGAAGGACATTGCTGATGGAACTTTGACCAAGGACATGCTCTCCACAGCGAGTGCAGAGGACCAGGAGAAGTTCAATAAGAAGCAAATCAAGATCATGCGGATGATCGGTACGTCTGTTCCGCCGGAAATTCTTCAGCAGATTCGCGACAAGGAGACCGGATCGGAAATGTGGGCAGAGCTCTGTAATCTGTTTGAAGGAAAGCAGAATGAAGCTATCAAGGCCTACACGATTCGTCTCTTAGGAGAAAATTATCTCTGGGATAAGAAGCTCTCTTCTGGAGGAGATGCAAATTTCCATCTTTGCAAGATGTTCAGCATCAAATCGGAACTGGTAGGCTTACAGCATACTATTGAAGACAGTACAATGGTGGATATGTTGTTGGAAAGTTTGCCGGATTTGACCGAGTTTGAATGTCTGAAATCTTCGATCCGCTATGGCGCGGACCCAAGTGTGTATACACCGGTACGGGTTCGTGAATTAATTCTTGCAGCCGCTGCTCGACAGAAGGAATTCAGAGGCAAGCGTCAAGGAAAGCAAGGAGGGCATAAAGGCTGGAGGTGATAAAAGTGGTGATCCGGAAAAAGGCGGAAATGGTAATCAGCAGAACAAGTCAAGTAAACAGCGAAAAGCCAGGCTGTGCTTTGTCTGCGGGAGTGATAGCCATATTAAGGCCAAGTGTCCGGAACGTGAAGAGAAGAACAGCGGTGCTGGAGACAGCGAAACCAAGCGAAAACCGCAGGGAAACGTGACGATCAGTCAAGAAAACAAGAGTGGTGCTGGGAGTAACAGTGAACCCAAGCGGAAACCACAAGGAAATCTGACACTCAGCCAAGAAGGAAATGGACTGTCACAGATACTGCATGAACCTGCAGATCAGGGGATAGTGACGGGATTGATAACGGCTGAGGCTCATCATGAGCACGAGACTCTGTACGATGCTCAGGGAACAGGAGTAGATGAGAAGCTTCTGGAAGTTAATGATCAAGTACCTGTCGATGAAAACTTTAGCGGTTGGTGGTATTTTGACACAGCTTCGAACTCTCATGTGGTCGGAGATCGCTCGTATTTTGTGAGCTACACTGAGGACGCGTCACAACTACGCAGCATTCGAGGTATTTCCCCAAACATTGCAGCTCGTATCGTTGGGATGGGGACTGTTGCCTTAACTACTGAGGTGAATGGAGAGCAGACGGTGATGTGTCTGGATGATGTTTTCTACATACCCGGAGCTGAATTCGGGCTCTTCTCTCCTGGACTTGCTCATGAACAAGGGTTTGACTCTACGTTCAATCATGATACTCAGGACTTTACTATTCTTTGGGAAGGAAAATCAGTAGCAGTAGCGAAGCCTCAGGGAGCAACTTGGGGGTTTCTGGGACTACATCCAGGTCAAACAAGCGTGAAAGAGCCTGTTTATAGGCGTCCAATGGTAAATTTTACTATAGCCGAAGGGGTTGGCACGTTGGCGTTGTGGCACGAGCGTATGTGTCATACTTGTCCACAATATTTGAAGACGATGGTAGACCGGGGATTAGTGAGAGGCATGATGTTGACTCAGCGTCACCAGCAGATCTGTGACGCATGTCATGTGGGGAAGCAAAAGAAGAAGGCTCATCGCAAGAAGATGGACAGGGCAACAAAGTGGCCGAATCAAGTTGTGTACGCTGACCTTCTCATTCCAAGTAAAGATAATCGGACTCGGTATGAAGCCGTACTAGTGGTTATGGATGGATACTCCAGATTCGTGAGAGTGTTCCTGTTGACTAGTAAAGAGAGTTCAGTTGTAAACAAGCACTTGCAACAGTACATACTCTGAGCCGAGCGTCAAGCAGGACGAAATGCGAACGGGACTGTCTGCAAAGTGAAGCAAGTACTGACAGACAAAGGTGGGGAGTTCATCAACAAAGGTATGGAAAACTGGTACGCACGGAGAGGAATTGAGCACATCCGAGTGGGTCCAAAAAGTTCTCAATTGAACTTGTGCGAACGAACGCATCAGTCATTGGTGGGCATGATGAAAACCACGATGGTACATGCAGGCTTTCCTCGGAGTCTATGGCCGGAAGCACTACGAAATGCTGTATACGTCAAGAATAGGGTATACAACCGTGGCACTCAAGGAATTCCTTATGAGATGATATTTGGAATGAAACCTGACGTGCATCACATTAGAAAGTTTGGATCTCTGGCATATGTTCATGTTCCTGTGACGTCTGGAAGACGCAAGCATGATAACAACGCCAAGATTGGCTTTCTACTCGGTTACGAAGAGGACGTGGTAGGCTGCAAAGTTTACTTTCCTGATGAGCACACCGCCAGGCTTGTATCTGATCTACGGGTTGCTGACGATGTAGTTTACAAAGACCGTCACGAAGGTGCTGTAGATGAGGAGGACCTCGAGTCACTGCACTTTACCCGACGTGATGACCAGGATGTGGACTATGACAACAGTTTGAACCACAAAATGGCTACATCCAAGACAATGGAGCTGGTAAGCGAGCCAAATTCTAAGTTGTCTATTGGACTCGTGGGAGGCGAGGTGGATGTAGCGGCTAACAGTGAGCTCGAGAAGGGCGTTCGGCTGGCAGATGCTGTCTCAAATGCTCTAAAAAGTCGACCAGATGAGATTGAAAGCACGAGAGAGCTCGGTAGAGCGGATCTACACGAGAGTGATGGTCATGGCGGAGTATCACTCACTGATGCAGCTTCGAGCGCATGTAATCTTACTACTAGCATTCCAGGGAGCGAGATTGAGGCAAGTAGTTCAGGAAATCTCTGTGTTGGTGGCAAGCAGTCGGAATCATCTACGCGAAATGATGGTGCTGACGTTGAGTCTGTGGTGGGAACACGGGGCTCATCGCTGGATGGTAATGAGGTGGATGATGACGACGACACAGGATTACCGACAGACGACGACATTACTGTAGCAAGTGTGTTCTCATTTGATGAGAAGACTGTCTCAATGGAGAATAACAACTCGTCAAGTGGTGTGGGGCTTGAAGAAGACCCAGAGAGTACTGATGAACATCAAAGTGCGGTTGTGGACAATAATAACGCGCAGAAGATGGACGCTAGTGTTTGTCTTGATCCAGTTGTCATTCGAGAAACTGGAAAGCGTACCCACCGCGATGAAACTCAGTCGGAAGAGGCTCGTGTGGAACACGAGGCCGCAAAGCCAGATACCAAGAGAACTCGAAAAGGACTTCGAGAGGTACAAGAAAGACGTCAACCTCGACGCTTTGATGACTTTGTGATGAATGCAGCGACTTCACGGGTTCTGGATGAGCATGGCCGGCCTATTCGTGCTTGTGAGGTGAAGATTCCTCGTAACAGACGTGAGGCACTGCGATCCAGGTTTGCTAACTATTGGATGGAAGCAGAGATGGTAGAGATCGCTGCACTGAAGGCAAAGAAGGTCATCCAAGAAATACCGGATGAGGACATGCCCGAAGATGCGAAGCCTGTGAGAACAATGTGGGTCTATGCCTTGAAGTCGGATCATCAGGGTTGCGTGATAAGATTCAAGGCTCGGATAGTGGCGTTGGGGAATCACCAGCGACCAGGCATTGACTTCAAGGAAACGTTTGCCCCTGTGGCAAGAATGGCTTCGTTTAGACGGTTGTTGGGACTGGCGGCATTACTGGGATTAGAGGTATACGGAGGAGACGTGAATACCGCTTACCTCAATGCATGGCTAGGCATACGACAATATCTACACTCCATCAACGGATATCCGTGCAGAGTGAGTGGCCATTCTTACGTGGTACTCAAGGCTTTGTATGGATTAAGACAATCGGGTCGAGAATGGAATTCAGAACTCAATGATTGGTTCATTCAGCGTGGATACCAAAGATCGTTGACGGAGCCGTGCCTGTACTACCTGTTTGATGGTGGCACGATGGTATACGTGCTAGTATACGTCGATGATATCTTGGTTGCAACAAACAGCAAGGAGTACAAAGATCAGTTGTTCATGGACTTGGACAACACGTACGGTCTCAAGGACCAAGGGCTGTTAACACAGTACTTAGGTGTGGAAGTGACTCACACGCCAGAGTACATTATGATCAGTCAAGGCAAGTACGCAAGAGAGATTCTTGGCAAGCTGGGATTTGAAAACGCACATGCAGTAGGAAATCCAATGGAAGTGAATTCACGGCTCACACCTCTTGGAGAGAAGGAGAGTGCAGACGGCAGCTTTCCGTACCGTGAAGCCATTGGTATGCTCATGTACCTGGCTACAAGTACCAGACCGGACTTGGCTTATTCATTAGGCCAACTGAGTCGCTTCGTAGCGAACCCATCGGCGAAGCATATTGGAACGGTAAAGAGAGTGCTGGGCTACTTGGCCGGGACTTTGGATTATGGAATCAAGTACGAGAAAAAAAAGGAACAACTCGAAGGAGTTGGTGTTGCAGGGTTACTGTGACAGTGATTGGGCTAATGACCCAGATCAAAGGAAGAGCACTACTGGTTTCGTGTTTACGCTGGCAGGCGGAGCTGTAGCATGGATGTCACGAAGACAATCCGTCATCGTTTTGTCGACCGCGGAGGCGGAGTACATTGCAGCGTGTGAGTGGAGGCAGTTGCTGGGAAAAATGTTTTGCAAGAGATTTTACCGCAGCACGATGTGAAATTGCGTGTAGGAATTGACAGTCAAGCTGCTCACGTGATGGCAACTAATCATACCTACAGCAGACGTACGCGCCACATTGAATTACGGTGGCATTACGTACGAGAGCAAGTGCAAAAAGGCACTGTGGAGTTGCATAAGGTGAGGGGGGAAACAAACCCTGCCGACACGTTCACCAAGCCTCTGGACAAGAAGCGACTGAAAGGATTGTTGCTGATTGCAGGCATTGGAGCAGAAAAGTAGTCGAAGACCAGTATTCGACATCGAAGACCGATCTTCGAGAAGGGCGTGTTGGATTGTGCATCGAGGCCTGGTGCAGATTGAAGAAAGCTGGAACAGCAAAGAAACCAGATCGTTATATGAGAGAGGGCAAAGGCCCGTGAGTGTTGGTCAATGCTCAGGAAGCAGAGCAACTGACACAAAGTAATTCAGTCTTCATATTTTCCCTTTGTAAACAAGGAGCTTGTATGTTACTTCGCGGGGCGTGTCTAAGAGCCACAACTCCCAACAGTGAGAGCATGCAGGATCTGACTAGTGTTTCTCGCACAAAGACTGCTTTTGTGGGATTGTAGGAGGAAGGGCGATGTCCCATTGTCTTTGGCACTAAAATAAAAGTGTGTGTTTGTATGAAGACGTCCGATCCAAAATTTAAAATCAGATCGATGCGGCGTGTCATCGAGGGGAAAACCGTTGAGGTTAATCGCTAGGGTGGTGATGGGCAAAGGTAATTGCGCATCCGATTCGCGTAATCATAAAATCTGGCAGGGTATCGACTGATACCGGTGCCGAATTAGAGGTGCACGACTGTACATGAAAGTAGCAAAAACACCGATTTCACAAGCTACGGATCAGATGTAGATGTGGAGGATATTATCCTCCTTGTTTCTCAGTTGAATTTGTAGTGTTACCTTTATAAATTATAATCAAATCCTAGGATATGGACGGACCACGATACCCGAAGTAAGAGCATTTACTACTGTTTCAACGGTCAGTCTGTGATAAGTTCTCTAAATATGGTAATATCATTAAGTAAACTCATCACCGATGTGTGGGCTCGTCGTTACGCTAATACAATGAGTGCTGCGCTATCGGGCCGTAAGCTTTGATGTTGGTACATGTATCACCGCGGCAGGAAAGCTCCAACAACCAAGTAGTATGTCAATGGGCAAGATGGACCCTTCAAATCGATCATCGCTAAGTGCAGCGATGATGGTCCCCATTGGTATTAATAAACGCGCGTCAGTAAACTGCGCCCCGTCGCAAGCTACAGTAGTATGATAAGATCGATCACTGAAAACCTCAACTTCAAAAATAATATTGCACCTGCCAGCAGTATCGCCCAGAGCGACTGGCTTTTTGCGTATGCCGCTACCCGCAATACTCATCAGATGCAGCTTGGATTCGTCAGCTGCCAAGTATTACTACGATAAGGTGGCGAAATTCCAGCGCCGCTTCCTTGTCTTTGGTGACTCACCGTGCTGCGTGGCTGAAGAAAGCGGTGCGCGACTCTGTGCCCAATAACGGCATCTATTTATGACTTGCACGCCCTGAGGGCAGGAGCCCAGGGCATTAGGGCTTTAGGGCAGGTACGGTGTTGCTCATTTCCGATAGCACCGCGCAACACTTAAAGCGTTCTCCCTCAACCAGAGCGAACGTGCAAAATGGTAACGACGCAGACAGCTCTGCCGCTGTTTCAAGGGGACCCCGCCACCATGTCGGTCTCCGCCAAGCTGCTATCCCTGTCGGTACTTAGTATCCCGACGAGCGAGAGATACTTCCAGCAGCCAGACGGTGTCTCCTTCCAGAGTGAAACCTTTCGACTGCGCACGCAGGCCAAGATCTCGGAACTCGTGCGGACAGCCAACGCCGCGACTAAAACTTGCAGCAGTACCAACGCGCTGCTGGCCAAGAAGGCACTCAAGTTCCGGCGCGTATTGGAACGACGTCCGTTTGGTAACGCCGCTGTGCCATGCTAACAGTCCTCGATATCCTCCACCTATTTATTCGCCTGCTGCCTAGACAAGAGAGTATGAAGATATCGCTACATCATTCCAAAGACGTTTTCAATCTGAAGTTGATTTCTTGTGTAGTACATACTTATGCATTCTCTCGTTTCGTTATACGCTTTCGTTTGTGGGCTGTGATGGCGTCCTGGCCATCCTCGCCATTTTGTGCAAGTTGAAGTGCTCGTTTTTCGATTTCAGCCATTCATGTGTATGCCGCATCTCTTTTCATCCAATCCCTGGTCTCGATCTCTCCCCGCCTGTCAAACTGACTCCCACACTCGGCCATTTCCCCCTCTTTAGGCATCCTCCCACGATGCTCAAGCGCCCAGCTCCGACAGCGGCCGCCGCGCCGCCGGCTGCAGCAGGTTCAACGCCGCCGTCTCCTTCACCACCTGCCACCAAGAAGAAGCGACGCTCGCAGCCCATGGGCAACCTGACGAACTTGCAAAAGCGGCAACTGTGCATCAAGTTCTCGCAGGTCAAAATGACGCAGCAGGAGCTGTGCCACTGGGCCAAGCGCGAGTTCCAGCTCACGCATCTGCCGCACCAGTCCACGATCTCCAAGATCTTGGCACGCTCCGAGGAGTTGACGCAGATGGCACCGCGAGATCTTTCGGCGCGTCGCAAGGGGCTGGTCACGCACCCGGAGCTGGACACGGCATTGTGTAACTGGGTGCTCTGCGCTCGTCACAACGGACTCAAAATTTCAGGCGACATTATCAAGAGCCAGGCACGCTCCCTCGCCGCACAGCTCGGCATCGCGTCCACTATGAGCTTCTCTAATGGCTGGCTCGGTGGCTTTAAGAAGAGATACAACATACGTCTGGGCAGCGCTGCTGCCGCCATGGACGGTGTAAATGGCGTGGGTATGACCAGCAGTATCAGCTCAATCGAGCAACTTCAGGGCGTCACGCGCGTGTACGACCCACGCGACGTCTACTGCATGCACGAGACCGGTCTCTATTACGAGCTGTCACCCGAGAAACCCGCGGGACGCGGTCGCGCAGCGAGGAAGGAAACCTGCGGCGAGCGACTTACCGTCGTGTTCACAGTCAACGCGGACGCCAGCGACAGGATGGAGCCCATGTTCATCGGACCCGGAAAACTGCCTGAACCCTCCGAGGAATTGGACGTGGCGGACTCGCGTAACTTTCACTACCAGAACAACAAGCGCGCGTGGATGACACCCGTCATGTTCCAGGACTTTGTCTCGGCTATCGACACGCGGATGCGAGACGAGGGTCGCTACATTCTGCTGCTCGTGTCCGCTGCGCCGTCTCACGTCACACTCGGACTGGAGCTTACTAATGTGCGTCTGGAGATTCTACCGCCTTCGATGGAGTCACTGCCTGTTTCCATGCAGACGTCTATACAGGTGAGTGCAGGCGAGAACGCCATTCTGTCCGAGTCCATCGCAGCGACAGACGTGAACGACACGCCCATGCCTGAAGCAGACCAGGCCCAGGCGACGACGGAAACTGCGACGAAACTGCAGCCGGAGAGCGAAGTGCAGACATCGTCGGTGTCTGATCTCCACCACTCGGCAGCGATGGCGGCAATGGCCTCAAGTATGGCGACGGTGACGACTCTGCAGCCGTTGGACGCGGGGCTCATCGCGGCGTTTAAGCGCCGGTATCGTCGCTATCACATGCTGTACGCGCTGGACCGCTTCGAAGCAGGACGACAGGATGTCTTCCACGTGGAACAGCTGCAGGCCATGCGTTGGGCACGTCACTGCTGGAAGCAAGAGATCCCTGAGGAAATTATCCGCAAGTGCTGGGCCGCTACGGAGATTCTCGTGCCCAAGCCTGACTCGGAAACGATGGCAGCGTTCGAGTCGATCGAACAAGACATCGACAAGGAGATTTGTGACACGGTGTCGGCTCTCGAGATCCTACGACCACTGCCTATCGACGAGTTTGTGAGCCCACGCGACGAGAATTCTGGCATCCATTGCGCCGGCCTGGAAGAAACGGACTTCGTCTTCACCGTCCCGGACACTTCAGGCAATGAAACCAAGTCCACAGCCAAGAAGACGTCGCCTAGTGCCGCTGACGGTGCTAAGCAGCATGTAACAATGACGCCGACGGAGTTGACACCGCGCCTACAGGAGCTGCACGCTCGCATCGAAGCGTCAGCATCGTCTGCTGCTGCTGCCGCCGCATCGGGTCTGGGTCTAACACCATCGCTGACTACGATGACTACAGGGGACAGTACGGGGCCAACGGCTACAGGCAGTGTGGAGGATGTGTTGGGCTTGTCATCGTCAGCTGCAAAGTCCGTTGATGGGCCGGCGACGAACGAGAAGCTCGTCGAGTGCTTCAAAGTGCTGCTACCTGAACTGGATCGACTGCGGTTCGATGACCACACAAAGAAGAGCATTCGCGCTACCTTTCGCAAGCTGAAGGAGACAGTCGAGCAGCAAGCGCTGGACCGCAAGCGCGGCATCACGAAGCATAAGGCGCAGCACCCGCAGTCGCAACAGATGCAGGAGCAACAAGCCCAAGCTCTCCAGGAGATGCAACAATTGCAGATCCAGCAAATGCATCAGCAGCTTATGATGCAGCCTGATGCGATGGCCGCACAGGCGTCGCAGATCGTGGAGAACACGGTCTTGTAGTCGATTGTACACAGTGCCTATCTCTATTCGCAGTTACTCGTACCTCTGGTTTATCAGATCCCCTATCGGGTCCCTATCTGATCCCTATCGACTGCAACTCACGAGTCGTTCGTTACTTAAGTCCTTCTTTTTACCACTGCAGACATTTTTGTGATTCCCAAATTGTGAATATGGTGGATGCCTCGATCGTTTTAGTGAAGGACTGTACGTGGGATGGAACTCCCTCCGTACGATCCCAGTCATGGAGGCTTCGAGCAGGATCTCTATCTGGTACGACAATGTAAAGGTACTTGGAACTACCTTTAGTCGAGCGCTATACAATGCCGGGACAAGAACACTAAAGCCGTGTTCGACGTGGTGCCACACGTACTGCAGCACGTTCTGGACCTGCACCTGACTGTAGCCATTTCCTTGTAGCGACTTATTGCTGTCCCCCGCACGGACAGGCCCTTGCTTGTGGGCGGTTGCGTTGAGGTTACTTGTGCAAATTTGACGTTACGAACACGGCACACACCGCTTCCTATGAAACTTCGTCCCACGTGCGGCTGGCTTTCTCTGGTGCCAGTATCGTTCTGGGGAAACTCGAAGTTTCTCTCTGCTTGGTTTGTAAGGCGTCGAGGCGATCCTGTGAGTTGTACGACGACTGCACTGTCCGTTTTGCTCCAGGGGCCTCACCTTGCCAACAGAAAGAGAGACGATGGTTAGGCTTGAGCGACGAAAAGTGGTACACGTAGCAGTAGTAATGGCATTGGCGCTGATCTCGTCTTCTGGCATTCAAGCGCAGGACGTTGGCACTGTATCAGCAGCGGTGAATCCAGAGGTGACGGCGGCGGCGGTTGATACTGCAGCTCCAGTGGATCCCATGACACCAATGGCGACAGAACCAGCAGCTCCGATAGTCACCACATCAGCGACTCCAGTCGCCACCGAAGCGCCAGCGACACCTCCAGTGGCAACAGAAGCAGCTACAGTTCCCGTCGCGACTGAAGCTCCCACCACAAGCCCTCCTGAATCGACACCGGCGCCCGTTGCGACGGAAGCAGCTATTGTGACGACGGCTCCAGTTGCTGTAAGTACGGATCCTCCCACCACGTCAACACCTACAGCGCCGCCGTCCACCGCACAGGTCGCATCTGAATCCATGGGACCAAATCTGCAGGACACGACGTCTCCACAGAACTTGCGAGGCAGTGGCGACGGCAGCAACATGAGTGCATCGTCCCAATCTTCGTCCTCGAAGAGCGTGTCGGACCACACCACTGGAACTCTGGACGGGCTTTCGTCCACTAAGTTAACCGTCATGTGTCTGCTCGGTGGAGTCGGCATTGCCATCATAATGAGCCTCCTCTTCGTCGTGCGGAGAACTCGAAGACGCGACGATCCAGAGCTCGGCACACCAATCGGACCCGACACTGCAGAGATCACGTCCCCACCCGCCACAGCCATCACATCAAATGCTGATGTCTGGAAGGCTAAAGGAGCGAGTTTTGCGTCGCAAAACCTGCCACCAGCCGCAAACACTCGCGCCAAGATGAACGCCACCACTCGATCGTCTGCTGAGTTCGACATGGCCAACCGAGTCTCGCAGATTGCCAGTCTCCCTGCTCCCAGCAGGTCGACAAAGCCGCAACAGCCAAACCGAGACACCAACTTGTCCCCAGAAAGGAGCCTCAGCTTCCGTGGGTGCTCAGAGTTTTCGCTGCATCACGAAGGCGACTCCGAGGCTTCCTTCACCACAAACGAGCGGTACTCAACCAATGACGGATATTCCACGAGCGACAGATACTCCATGTCGTCTCGACTCTCCAGTGAAGTCGGGCGAAGCAACTCTGGATGGTTCCAGCGCCAGGCTCCTAAAAATCTCGACATGCCGCGCGCTTCGTCCACGTCGTCGACGGCTTCGTCGGTCGCAGCAAGGAAGCACAGTAAAGTTTCATTTGTCACCCCTGCTCCCATCCAGACGACGCCCAGCACAGAAGCCCCCGTCACCACAAAGAGCTCCATCTCACGCACTGACGTTCCGGACTGGTATCGCGTCATTGAGTCCCCAAGCGACAACGACCGATACACCACTTCATCACTCGACAGCGATAACATCAGTAGTGAGCGAGAATCCTTTGAATTGTAGACACAATACATAGTCCGTCAGCATGTTAGAGCTGTCCACCCGTAACCAGGGTATATGAACCTTCAGCGAGCAGCTAAGGGCACAACTAAGCATAAAAAAAAGCGCTCGAAACGTCGAGGGGAATCAGTGTAGACAATAGAGAGGAGAGTGGGCTTGGGGTTTCTATGCAAAGTACCTTAAAAGGCAGCAGCAAGCCTTTACGTCGAGACAAGACGAAGCATTACCGTTGTTGCTCGTCTTCGTCTCGCTTCCGATATTGTTTCTTCTCGAGAGACTTTGGACGCACTTCCAGCACAGCGCCAGACGGGAGATCAGCAAGGCGATAAGGCCCATACTGAACACGAATCAACTGCTTGACCACCAGTCGCACGTGAGCCAGCGCCTTTCGGACCTCGCGATTCTATCAGGAGACAGTATCGTTAGAGCAGGAGGACTCTGTTTTACTTAACTGCCATTTGCCCATAGCGTTACCTTTCCCTCAGCGACCTTCACTTGCAACCACGAGTCCTTCTTGTCGGTAGACTGCACTGTCACCTTAATGGGTCGATACTTGACGCCGTCCACCAGCGGCCCTCGTTTCAGCTCCTCCAGTTTCGACTCGGCCACGTTGCCACGCACCAGCGCACGATATACACGAGAGACGCCCGTCTTGGGGTGTTCCAGCTCCCTTGCGTAGTCTCCGTCGTTAGTGAAGAGTAGTAATCCCTCTGTGTTGAAGTCAAGTCGGCCCTGTTATACAGCATCAAGCAGTTGAGTCTTACGCGCCCACTTTTGCACCTTCTTGTAGCCACTTACCACCGGCATCATGTGCTGTGTGAGGCCCATTACCCGCAGTCGGTCGAAGATCGTTGCTCGGTCCTGTGGGTCGCTGTTGGTCACCAATTCCTGCGCACACAAGAGTCGGTTAGTCCTCGTGCGTCTACCTTTGTCCTCGTGTGCAGCCACTCACCCCTTTCATTTTGTAGGCCATCCAGACTTTAGTCTTCTGCGTCTTGGACAGCACACGGCCGTCAACTGCCACGACATCCTTCTCTGCGTCCACTTTTGTAGCTACATCGGCCACCACGTGCCCGTTTACCGTCACGTCAAAGCTTTGGATGCGCTTCTCAGCCTCCCGCCGCGAGCACAGGCCTGACATGGCGATTCGTTTGGCCAGCCGCACGGTGGATGGCGTACCTGCAGTCGTTGCATCGTTTGGGGTGGCCTCAATGCCATCGGAAACTGCTGCGCCGGCCTTAGACTTTGCCTGCTTAAGCGAAGCTTCGGTCCGCGTAAACTTCTTAATGGTGAGTACGCCTCGGCGTTGGCCGATGGGGGCAGGAGAAGCCTGAAGCCGCTGCACGAGTCGCTCCAGACGTATCATGCGGGTCAGCGTGTGGTGCGTTGTATTTCTATATCTGACTTTGGTTAAAAACCTGCCCAAGACGATAGATCAAGACCATTGACAATTTCTATCGCATCACTACGTGGCAGCTCGCGGAAGAAAGATGCTGCAGCAGCAGGTGGACGACGTGAAGCGCCTGTGGGCCAATAAGCGGCAGCTGGCCCACCAGGGCCTGAACCTGGCCATGGTGGTGCTGACCGCGCTCATGATCTGGAAGGGGCTCATGGTCTACACGCAGAGCGAGTCGCCTGTCGTCGTCGTGCTCAGTGGCAGTATGGAGCCGGCCTTCCAACGCGGCGACATCCTGTACCTGGACAACACGGTCCGTGTGTACTTAAAAATTTTGTGCTCTTAACACCGACCATGCCTCTTACTGACGCTTGTTGTGACCTGAGCGCAGAAGCCGCAGCTTGAGATTGGAGACATCGTCGTGTACAAGGTCAAGGGTCGAGATATCCCCATCGTGCATCGAGTGCTGGAACTGCACGAACGGTACGGCGATTGCTGCCTAGACGAAGGTACAACCTCCCTTAATCGAACTTATTTTAACTGCAGGGCGGAAGATGGATATCAGGTCTACCTCACGAAGGGTGACAACAACAACGTGGACGATCGGTACGACTGCAGTTGTAATGGCTGGTGTCATTGATAAAGCCCAAGAGAGAGTCTAACAATGCCATTTGTTGTGATGGTTATGCAGTGGACTATATGCGTACGGCCAGTCATGGCTTGAGCGCGAGGACATTGTGGGCACCGCAAGAGCGTACGCCCGACACTTTTAACCCTCGTTCGAACGGACTGCGAACTCACTTGTTGCTGTTGTGATTTTATTGCAGATCGGTCCCGTACGCTGGCATGCTGACTATTTTGCTGAACGATTACCCCGTGCTCAAGTACCTGTTGGTAGGTGGGATGGCAGTGCTGGTTTTCACCCAAAGAGAGTGACACGAGGAACGATTAGAAGGAAGCCAAGACCAGAGAATGGCAACTTGAAGAGAAGAAAAAAAACTCATTTGGTCGCTGCAACAGCGCTTCATTGTCGGAAAAAAAGGTGGTGGGGTGGAGTACGTGACTCACGTAGTAACTAAACTCCTTAAACTTATTGTTGCTCGTAAGCGCGGGTTGGTCACGTAGCTGATGGTAGGCCACCGGACAACAACGCACTCATCGGTAGCGCACTGCTGCCGACGGAGCCGTTGCTGATACTTTGGTGGCTGTTCGTGTGTCCTGCAATAGCAGGAGCCTGATTCCCCGTCATGGCCTTGTGCTTCTTTGACTTCTGCTGTTCCAGGTCATAAATATCGGGCACGTCGATGTGGTCAGGTGCGAGTCCGTTCTCGTGGCGCTCCCAGGCCATGCAAAGACCCGTCTCCAAGTTGCGCACCCAACGCTGAGTGTCAAACAACGGACAGTTGAGACGCTCCTCCTCCAGCCGCCGTCGAAGTTCCCACAGTCGATCCATGTCGCTGGCCAAAGCCACCGCGAGCTCTTCGTATTCCTCTAGCGAGTTCGTGATCAGCTCGCTCATATTGGCGGCACGTAGCAGACTTGACGCCACGCGCGTGGCCATGCGATCTTTGGGCATCGTCACCATCGGAGTACCGCCCCACAGGATGTCGCACCCGGTCGTATGCGCGTTGCACTCGGGTGTGTCTAGGAACAGATCAGCCAGGTAGCCACGTTTCAGATGCTCGTCCTTGGGGGCCACGTCCGTGAAGATCAGACGCGTCTGGTCCTTGACGCCACGAGCTCGAGCCTCAGCACGGATGTTGGCCTCCGCAATCGGCGGGAAGCGCAGCAACCACAGCACCGAGTTGGGGACGCGCTTGAGAATGTTCATCCATGTCGTGAACGTGACGGGGTCGATCTTGTACACCTGATTGAAGTTGCAAAAGACAAACTTGTCCTCGGGCACGCCATAATCCGCTCGGGTAGGGCACTTTTCAGTGTCCAGCACGTCTCGCGCCGACTGTTTGTGGTCGTTGACAAAGTAAGAGTGCGGCATGTTGATCTGCTTCTCTGTGAAGTAGCGTCGGTACTCGGGAGGCACTACCGTGGCATCACCCACCATGTAGTGAATGTAGTCGGCCCCCAGAGTGCCACAAAAGCCCATGTAACTCACTTGGACAGGCGCAGGCTGGAGCGCAAAGATCTCGTTCCGCGCGCCTTTCGTGTAGCCGTTGAGATTGACAAGAACGTGGATGCCGTCGGCGTGGATGGTGCGTGCAGCGTCACCGTTCGACAGCGCGCAGATGTCCACGAAGTGCTCCACACTGCCGGAGATCTGCTTGCGCCAGATTGATCCGTCGTCGGGCGACGTTGCGTAGCAGAAGACCTCGTACTTGCGCTCGTCGTGCATGCCAAACACACTCTGCATAAGGTGCGCCAGCGGGTGGTTGCCCAGGTCCGAGGACACATAGCCAATCCGCAGTCGCTCCGACGCGCGTTTGCTCTTAAAGCGCATAGGCGAAAGCTCCACTAGCTGGACGTTCATCTTGGCGCGCTCAGCGTATCGTCGCGAAATGTCCTGGAAGCGCTGCATCGACAGCGGGTACACCAGCGCGTGGAATGGCTGCACGGACGGCAGCACATCAGCCACACTCAGTTGCTCGTCCACAAAGCGCTGTAGCGTCTCCGTGTCCTGTTTACGGGACTGCCAGTCACAGATAAACACCATCGAGTGGAAGTAGTTGGCGAACGCGTCCGGAAATTGAGGACGTAGCGCCAGAGCCTTACGGTAGCACGTGATAGCGTCGTCCAGACGGCCGCCGTCCTTGTACGCACTGGCCAAGTTGCTGTAGGCATCGGGGAATTGCGGCTTGAGACGAATAGCCGTCGAATAGCACTGGATGGCCTCCTCGAGACGGCATAGGTCCTTGAACACGTTGCCCATGTTACTGTATGCATCAGCGAAGTTGGGGTCGATAGTGATGGCCTGTTGGTAGTGGGCCAGAGCCTGATCCAGCTTGCCCTGTTCCTTCAGCACGCTGCCGATGTTGCTGTGAGCCGCTGCGAATTGCGGTAGCAGACGCGCCGCCGTCGTGTAGCAATGCAGCGCCTCCTTCACCAGCCCCTTGTCTTTCAGGGCATTTCCCAAGTTGTTGTAGGCGTGCGGGTGGTCTGGCTTGAGCTGCAGCGCAGTCCGGTAGCACGTAACGGCTTGCTCCAGGTGGCCGCATTCACGCAGGGCATTGCCCAGATTGTTGTAGGCGTCCGGGAAGTTTGGCTCAAGCTGGATGGCGTGGCGGAACGTGTGGATGGCCAGCTCCATTTGGCCTGCGTCGTAGTAGCAGCTGGCCAAGTTGCCATGAGCAATAGCAAAGTTCGGTCGGATCTGCAGCGCCGACTTGTAGGCCTGGATGGCTTCGTCCACTCGGCCGGACTCCTTGAGCGCATTGCCCAAGTTGCTGTACGCGTCTGCGAAGTCCGGCGCGAGCCGAATCGCTTCTCTGTAGTGCTCGACCGCGGCGTCGAGCTGACCGTCGTCCTTCAGTAAGCCCGCCAGGTTGCTCCAGGCAATGGCAAAGCTCGGCTTGACTCGGATGGCCTGGGCGTAGCAGTGCTTCGCGTCCACGAGGCGGCCCTGCACTTTGTACAGGTTGCCCAGGTTGCTGTGCGCGTCCACGAGCCGCGGGTCCAGCATGATGGCCATCTTGTACGTCTCCACGGCCTCTTCAGTCTGGCCCAGCAGCATGTAGCAGTTGGCCAGGTTGTTGTACGCGTCTCCGAAGCGCGGGTTCAACTTGATCGCGCGCACGTAGAACTGCACGGCGCCGGCCACGTCCCCGAGCTCCTTGAGCGCGTTGCCCAGGTTTCCGTAGGCCTCTGCGAAGTCGGGCGCCACGCGAATGCACTGCTGATTGTAGAAGATGCTCTCCGACAGGTTCCCGAGCTGGAAGTGCAGCGCGCCGAGCAGCAGCAGGTTGTCCGTGCGGTACGCGTCTGACTCGTAGAGCTGCTCGCACAGGCGCAGCGCCTCCTGGTAGTAGCCGGCCGCGTACTGCTGGTGCGCCAGGTTGAACAGATCTGCGCCGTCCATGGAGGAAGGGAGATACGACGGATAGGCCCAAGTGAGCTACAGAGCTGCCAGTATCAAGCTACAACAACTACAACAGCAACACAGATACTTACACGTGAAGCGCTGCTGACTGGCATCACCAAGCGGATCGGTGCGCGCGAAGGCGGCGTTGCTGGGGCTCTGCAGCGCCGCCGTCTGTGTGTGGTACTGGTACGGATACGCCATGAACGCGGATCCGCTCGTCGATGTTCGTGTCTGTCTGTGCCTTACTGTCTTGGGGTGGCACGTGCTGATAACAAGGTGGATGGATGAAACTGGCAGCTAGTCAAAGGGGTAGTGTCGTCGCCGCGGTCGCTGCTGGGATTGGAAGTGAGGTTGGACTGGGAGCGGGCGCATCCACTGCCCTGCGGTTCGGTTGCTGGCTGCTGGTGCGCCTGCCTGTATCGTACCGTGTTGAAGCGGGTCGGTCCCCGTTTCTTTTTTTCGACCGCCGTGGGGTGGGGTTCGCCTGCAGACGTCGACGGTCGTTGCCCCCTGGTTCACACCTATCTCGAGCGCAGTCTCGCTCTCTCTCGCAGCCTCCCACACAGGTAGAATCAGCACAATGCAAGCATACACATGCATCGCATTGGTGCGTTGAACACCGAGCGCCATACTTTGCTGTCGTCAGTTTTTTCGCCGGACATGCGCTTGCTTTCTTAGGCAAAGCCTGGCAAAGGGCAGATGGGATTGACCTACCCCTTTCGCAGCGACAGGGCAGACACTCAACGCCCGAAACGTGCGACACGGTGTACGAATCTTCCCGAATGAAGCAATAGCAAGCCGTGTCTGCACGTTGATGGTTGCAACTTAAGCGCCCGCGTAGCGCTGCATGCAGTGGCGGTGAGTGCGCCACGGACGGAGAGGACGGCATGCACGCGATGCGAATAATCTCGAAGACGCAATTCTTCCTCAAAGCCTGCGAAAAAGTTCGAGACGATCCTACCTAACCCTAGCTACAAACGCTCAGAGTTTCTCCTTCATCGACTGCTGGCTGCATCGCTGGATGCTCAATCGAACAAGCAGCTCCCGCCTGGTCTTCCTCCCTGCGCTTCTTTCCTCTGCTAAAGCAGCACACTGACTCCTTTGTGCACCCTGGCTCGCAAACACCCGTAGGGTGCGGCTTTCCGGCTACCGTCGTCGTTGCCGATTCACTTTATGTATCCTTTGGGCATTGCGGCAACCACTCCACCCGTGCCAACCATACGGTACAAGGCAGCCATATCGAGTTCGGCGGGGTCGCCACAGGACTGTATCCATCTCGCCGCGCGAAACAGCCGCAGCTGTTTTAGCACCCTTTGAATCGTTTTTCCTATAATAGTCAATCTTGCGCCATGTCGTACATGTTGCATGTGTTTATACATCAATATTATTATCTCTTCGCAGCTTGTCATGGGAAACCCGACAGCTCGGGCACTCATGCAGCTCTGCATCTGTTACCGACATTCACTCTTCAGTCGTAAGCTTTATTAATAACCTTGTTGGGGGCATGGAGAGCGGTTGTAACGGGGTACGTAGCCCTAAGTGTACCCTCGTTCAAAGCCAACCATTGGTTAAATGACATTGCATTTCTATAGGTAACTTACTAGCCGAGCGCCGCCGCGTAGCGGCGGTAGCTTAGGCTTAGCTCTACTTGCTTTGGCCTTGCCGCCTCCGCTTCGCTTCGGCGGGATAATTATTTCAACTACAAAATGCTGAGCTCCCAGTTCACACTTACCATGCTTAAAAATTATTATTCTGGTGATCTTGACACAGTCTCTTTATTATTGCTGGCTACTACATAAGTACTGGCGTATTCGTCAGTCATCGCTACTTTCATGAAGTCTGATAGGTTTACCTAGAGAGCATCATACAGTCCGTGTTGACTCGGGCACATGCTTGCCGTGTCGTGCTGGCATTAACGGCGAGTATGTACCCAACTCAAGAATCACCAGCACTTCAAATAGCATGTCTACAAACGATATTGAATATATTTAGCTTGGCGTCGTGCTCGATATCATGGGCCGTTCTGAGGCGCTGTGAAACTTAGCCCGCATCAATGCAAAGGACAGTAATGATCTATCCAGGTTGCACTTCTTACTCTCTTGTACTGCCTATTTGAGCTTGTTAGTAACTAAAAATTGCTAACTTCTCACACAAAACTCACTGAAAGCTATAATTTTTTCGAATTGTAAAAATTTTATGCATGCAGCCTTCATTTTGTGCTGATTCAAAAGTCATAATCTAAAACTTTCTATCTTTGTGAATCAAGTGACAACGTTTGCGAGGTTAGCTGCGAAAAGAAAGCGAAAGTGAGCTGGAAGCAACTGAGCTTCTCGAGCTCCTACATGACTAAATATAACTAGCTGCGACATCGGGAAAATACGCCTTCGTCGGCAACTTGCACATCTCATGTTGCCGTTGCCTCCGCAACCAGCAATTTTCAACAGTCACGTTGGGGCAAATTGATTGAGTTGCATTTTGCCACACCTGGGCGAGGCGTGGCGGCGGCCCCATCATGAGATTGCCGCGAGTTGAGCCGTGGGTGTGGTCGGCTTTTTGTTAGCACATGTAGCGTGAAAGTTCCGCAGACCCCTTGGCGGAAAGCACCGGATACCCCTCGAACGCGTTGGACAACCAACGTTGTTCTTACGGCCAGCTGTTACGGCCATCTCTTCTGTTGTACATGTACTACGATTTGGCGGCTTAGTAGTTACCTCACTCTCAGATAATTAGATAATATATCTACAACAAAATAGTTGTAGCTATTAAAGTCATTGTACAGTACATTGCATAAACTATTAAGTACATAGTATACGTATATTATAGTATGGCCTCCAAAACACGCATTCATACGTGCACGCTAAGCACCTTGTACTATTTCATTTGAGAATAAGAAGCACTCAAATATTAATAGCAGCATCCCATATTAAAATAGTACAAATTAAAACTTCGTAGTATTTAAACGATGCCGCCATCGGATTATGGATAGTCTTGTGCAAATCTCCATATGTGCTCTGTGAACCACATGAATTTACTGATGTAAGCTACATAATTCAGTTTTAACCAATTGAAGCCGCCTTCGCTCCGCTCGGCAGCCAATGATAAGGCTCAAAAACCTGAGCGTTTCGTGTGACGGACGGACAGACACCGTGCTAGCATTGATAGTTTAGGACTAGCCGTTCGCAACCGCTACGCGGCGGAGTGGCATGGTTTGTTGGAGATGTGATGGCCCCAAATTTAAGTGCTTCTTGGTGTCGCATCCTTTGTATGCGTCGTTCACCCCAGTACGTCGTGGCATCGTGTATTTAACCACTTGCCTTTCCGTAGTCTCATTCGGCTCCGTATAATATCGTGGTTTGGAACGTTTCCGCTACCCCGTATTACAGGTTGGATGCTGCTTTCTTCAATGGCCCATGCTCTTTGGTGCTCTTCCCGGCTTCGTGGTTCCTACTCACTCGTGGCCCACGCTGCGGTTATGCTCTCTCTCTTGTGGGTTCACGCCCTTTAGTACGGCCTTTTCGTAAATGCTAACTTTTCTCTGTTCTCAAACGTTTATGTGGGTTGAACTGACTTCGTGATAGATACTATTTCGTGGCCGTTGGCCTTCCATCGCCGGTGCTCTAGCCGAAGCGTGCTATTCCGTGGCTTGGTGTCTCCATGCAGTCGTGTTGTTCCGTCGTCCGTGTATCGTGCTCTCTTGGTGAGGTTCCATCGACCGCGGTATCACACTATCGTGCAATTACGGTGTGGTAATGCTGTCTATGGTATTGTGCTACATAGTGTATCTGCGTTGTCCGTGTTATCGTGTTCTACAATGGCATCGTGCTCCACAGTGTGCAGTCGTGGTCACCCCAAGCGCCCACCTCCCCGTTTATTTCGTTGCTGGTCCGCCGTCCGTGCAATCTAATTCTATTGTAGTACTGTCCTCCGTGGCTCGGTAAGCTCAGGTTTAACACTGGTATCGTTCTCCGCGGCGCTGTGATTTTCCGTGTATAGCTTCGCGACTGCGTTCTCCCATGGCTTAGTACCACAGTCCATGCTACCGTGCTTACTTGTAGTGTCGCGGTTGGTCTGTCGCCCTTGCTTTCGCAAGGTACGGTAGTATCGCGCTAGCCAGAGAGCTCCGATTCTACCCTATTATCGTGTTCCAATGCTTGGTGATCTCCCTTAATGGTCTACCGTGGCTTCATATTTGGTCGGTCTACTGTGCTCCGTATTCTACCGTGGTGATATAAGATAATTCCTGTCCGTGCACGCTTAGCGTTATGGGTTTACCGTGGCTTCGAAGGTGCAGGCTCTTTCGTAGACCGTGTTTTTCAACTTGTTGGGGTGCCAATTATATTCCGTCATCTGTACGCTCCCGTCATGTTCTTGCCATTCCAAGTTTTCATGGTAGTGTGCTCGTCCGTGGTTTGTGCTTATCAGAATCGTTAGGTGCCTTCATTGATTTAGTCCTCTTTCAACGTTCGTAGCCTTCCGTGCATCGTGTCGCTCCTTCTATCCCATCGTGTACATAGTCTGTCTCGGTGTTCCTCCGTGTTTCGTGTTCTTCTTTATCCACTTGCCTCCGCGCTAATTCAATCGCAAACACTGCTTTTATTTTGTTTGGTGTATGCTACATATCGTGTTGGAAAGTGCGCACAATCTCTTAAGGTCGTACACTACGCACGCAAATACAAAGGAATATGATCCTTTTTTTTCGGCGGCGGAGTGGTGTACATGGTTATGTGGGGTGGGATTGTGGGGGATGGTGGAAGCCACTATCTTTAAATTTTAAATGGTCAAGTATTTAATAGTGGTAATAAATTGTGCATCTTTATCTAACGCAAATATAATACCGGTACTTTGGTTTAAATTGGTTAGTATTAGTAATTGCATGCGTTTTTTTTCTTGCGCAACGAACTAATTTTTTGTAGTACTGCTATAAACGTCCGCAAGCAAAAATATGAAATTCTTTAAAAATAGTATTACTCAAAAGTTTTGAAAGTTTTATTATTTATAAGTACTACGAAGCCTAAAATAGCACTCTAAAACAAATAAGTACTAAAGTTTCGATTGAGTCCGAAATATGCGTCACCAAAGCCTACAATTTTTTTCAACAGCTCCTACGACGATATGGTACGTGTGTGCTCATCGGCGCCTTCTACTAATACTAACTAACGCACACACAGGCAGCGCCCTTTGCGTGGCCTTGCGAACCGCAGGAGCGAAATGAAATTTGAGCGGTGCATTTAAGTACGATGTGTAGTCCACATACATTGTGTACAAAACACAATGATGATTTTAGCCAATGGGGTCCGCCTTCGCTGCGCTCGGCAGCCAATAGAGCGCCCGCATTAGCGTGAGTTTTATTAACCCTAGCCCGTTACGGACGGAATGACGGACGCAGACCACACTCCACTAGAGGGGTAAGACTAGCCGTTCGCCGCCGCTACGCGGCGGAGTGGCATGGTTTGTTGGAGATGCGGTGGCCGCAAATTTAAGTGCTTCTTGGTGTCGCGTACTTTGTTAGCCTCGTTCACCTCAGTAGCTCTTGGCTTCGAGTACCTAACCACTTACCATTCCGTAGTCTCATTCGGCTCCGTATAATATCGTGGTTTGGAACGTTTCCGCTACCCCGTATTACAGGTTGGATGCTGCTTCTTCAATGGCCCATGCTCTTTGGTGCTCTTCCCGGCTTCGTGGTTCCTACTCACTCGTGGCCCACGCTGCGGTTATGCTCTCTCTCTTGTGGGTTCACGCCCTTTAGTACGGCCTTTTCGTAAATGCTAACTTTTCTCTGTTCTCAAACGTTTATGTGGGTTGAACTGACTTCGTGATAGATACTATTTCGTGGCCGTTGGCCTTCCATCGCCGGTGCTCTAGCCGAAGCGTGCTATTCCGTGGCTTGGTGTCTCCATGCAGTCGTGTTGTTCCGTCGTCCGTGTATCGTGCTCTCCTGGTGAGGTTCCATCGACCGCGGTATCACACTATCGTGCAATCACGGTGTGGTAATGCTGTCTATGGTATTGTGCTACATAGTGTATCTGCGTTGTCCGTGTTATCGTGTTCTACAATGGCATCGTGCTCCACAGTGTGCAGTCGTGGTCACTTCAAGCGCCCACCTCCCCGTTTATTTCGTTGCTGGTCCGCCGTCCGTGCAATCTAGTTCTATTGTAGTACTGTCCTCCGTGGCTCGGTAAGCTCAGGTTTAACACTGGTATCGTTCTCCGCGGCGCTGTGATTTTCCGTGTATAGCTTTGCGACTGCGTTCTCCCATGGCTTAGTACCACAGTCCATGCTACCGTGCTAACTTGTAGTGTCGCGGTTGGTCTGTCGCCCTTGCTTTCGCAAGGTACGGTAGTATCGCGCTAGCCAGAGAGCTCCGATTCTACCCTATTATCGTGTTCCAATGCTTGGTGATCTCCCTTAATGGTCTACCGTGGCTTCATATTTGGTCGGTCTACTGTGCTCCGTATTCTACCGTGGTGATATAAGATAATTCCTGTCCGTGCACGCTTAGCGTTATGGGTTTACCGTGGCTTCGAAGGTGCAGGCTCTTTCGTAGACCGTGTTTTTCAACTTGTTGGGGTGCCAATTATATTCCGTCATCTGTACGCTCCCGTCATGTTCTTGCCATTCCAAGTTTTCATGGTAGTGTGCTCGTCCGTGGTTCGTGCTTATCAGAATCGTTAGGTGCCTTCATTGATTTAGTCCTCTTTCAACGTTCGTAGCCTTCCGTGCATCGTGTCGCTCCTTCTATCCCATCGTGTACATAGTCTGTCTCGGTGTTCCTCCGTGTTTCGTGTTCTTCTTTATCCACTTGCCTCCGCGCTAATTCAATCGCAAACACTGCTTTTATTTAGTTTGGTGTATGCTACATATCGTGTTGGAAAGTGCGCACAATCTCTTAAGGTCGTACACTACGCACGCAAATACAAAGGAATATGATCCTTTTTTTTCGGCGGCGGAGTGGTGTACATGGTGATGTGGGGTGGGATTGTGGGGGATGGTGGAAGCCACTATCTTTAAATTTTAAATGGTCAAGTATTTAATAGTGGTAATAAATTGTGCATCTTTATCTAACGCAAATATAATACCGGTACTTTGGTTTAAATTGGTTAGTATTAGTAATTGCATGCGTTTTTTTTCTTGCGCAACGAACTAATTTTTTGTAGTACTGCTATAAACGTCCGCAAGCAAAAGTATGAAATTCTTTAAAAATAGTATTACTCAAAAGTTTTGAAAGTTTTATTATTTATAAGTACTACGAAGCCTAAAATAGCACTCTAAAACAAATAAGTACTAAAGTTTCGATTGAGTCCGAAATATGCGTCACCAAAGCCTACAATTTTTTTCAACAGCTCCTACGACGATATGGTACGTGTGTGCTCATCGGCGCCTTCTACTAATACTAACTAACGCACACACAGGCAGCGCCCTTTGCGTGGCCTTGCGAACCGCAGGAGCGAAATGAAATTTGAGCGGTGCATTTAAGTACGATGTGTAGTCCACATACATTGTGTACAAAACACAATGATGATTTTAGCCAATGGGGTCCGCCTTCGCTGCGCTCGGCAGCCAATAGAGCGCCCGCATTAGCGTGAGTTTTATTAACCCTAGCCCGTTACGGACGGAATGACGGACGCAGACCACACTCCACTAGAGGGGTAAGACTAGCCGTTCGCCGCCGCTACGCGGCGGAGTGGCATGGTTTGTTGGAGATGCGGTGGCCGCAAATTTAAGTGCTTCTTGGTGTCGCGTACTTTGTTAGCCTCGTTCACCTCAGTAGCTCTTGGCTTCGTGTACCTAACCACTTACCATTCCGTAGTCTCATTCGGCTCCGTATAATATCGTGGTTTGGAACGTTTCCGCTACCCCGTATTACAGGTTGGATGCTGCTTTCTTCAATGGCCCATGCTCTTTGGTGCTCTTCCCGGCTTCGTGGTTCCTACTCACTCGTGGCACACGCTGCTTAGTGATTGTCCTCTATTTGTGAACTCATTCTCTCAAAGTGCTTAGTGGTTGTGTGCTAGCTCCTTTGGTTTCATGCGCTCCCGTAGTACGACCCTCTTTCGTGGTTGCTAGATATTCTGTGTTCTCAAGGGTTTACGTGGATTCCACAGGCTTCGTGTCCATAATCATTCATGGTCGCGTTCCATTTCTGGTATTCTCGCCAATGAGTGATCTTCCGAAGTTTTCTGTCACCTGTGTGCCGCGCACCCCTGTGGTGGCTCCATCTACCGCGTTATCGCGCTATCGTGCAATCGCAATGTGGTTATGCTGTATATGCTATCGTGACCGCATAATATATATGTTTTGCCAAAGGTATCGCGTTCTACGATGGTTCCGTGCTCCGCGGTGTGCAATCGTGGTCTCCAGAAGCGTTTCCCCGCGATTTTGTGGCTGGTCGGCCGTCCGGGTAAACGTGTTTTAATGAAGTATCGTCCTCAGTGGCCCGGCGATCTCGAGTTCTACAGTGCTATCGTGCTCAGTGAGTTCCCGTGGCTGTTTGTTCTCCCATGTATTAGTGGCTGTCCCATCGTCCATGCTATCGTGCTATCTCTTGGTGTCGCGGTTGGTCTGTCGTCCAAGCTTTCGCTATCTACAGTAGTATCGCGTTCCCCAGTGAGCTCCGGCTCTACCCTGGTATCGTGTTTCAATACTCGACAACCTCCCGTTAATGGTCTTCCGCGGCTTCATGCTTGGTCGGTCGAATGTGCTCCGTGTTCAACCGTGGTGCTATGGGAGAATTTCTGTCCGCGCACTCTTACCGTTACGTGTTCTACCGTGGCTTCGAGCGTGCGTGCTCTTTCGTAGCCCGTGCATTTCGGCATGCTGGGGTGTCTACGTATTAAGTCACATTCTGTGGCCCGTACGGTCCCGTCATATTCTTGTCCTTCTGTCCTTTTCATGGCTGCGTGCACTTCCATCTTTCACGCTACCTTTAAAACATCGTGGATTGCATCGGCTAAGTCCTCTAGCATCGTCCATGGCCTTCCATGCTTCGTGTTGCTCGTCTATCCCATCGCCTACATAGTGTGGGTCGGTGTTCCTTCGAGCTTCGAGCTCTTGCTTAGTCACGTGCCTCCGCGCTAACTTAAACACAATAGCTGTTCCCATTTTGTTTGATGTACGCTACATATATTGTTGGAAAGTTCGCACAATATCTAAAGGTCGCACACTACGCGCGCAAATACAAAGGAAGATTACACTTTTCCCGGAGGCAGTGTGGGGTGCAGGGGTGTGAGCCACAATAGTCATATTTTAAAGTTTTCACATTATTATTAATAGTAATACAATCGCTATTCATTATTAAACGCTGATATAATTATTATCTATACTACTACTACAAATGACTGCAAGCAAAAATATGAAATGCCTTGATAATAGTACTAATCAAAATAATATTGTTAGTTAAATTAGTACAGCAGTGCTACGAAGCCTAAAACATCATTCTATATTCAATAAGTACTAAAGTTTCGATTGAGGCCGAAATATAAGTCACCAAAGCCTACCCTTTTTGTCAGCATCTCCTACGACGATATAGTACGTGTTTGCTTATCGGCGCCTTTTAATTATGCTAACTAACGCGTACACAGGCAGCGCCCTTTGCGTGGCCTTGCAGACCGCAGCTGAACCTCCGAAGTTCGTTGCCATGGATAGGAACGACTTCGCCCATTTGAACGACTCTCAGTTCGAGTCGGTTCGGAAGATGGCAGGCATCTTCGGGATGGAGGCCCTGCAGAGCCTGGTGGTGTCAACACCGACTGAGCAGCTCGAGCGCGTCAATGCATTTGACGCGTACGAGCAGGGCCTCATCGCGCATGTGCGGGAGAACCTGCAGGCTCCGGCGGCGGAAGCAAATCCGCCTCACCCGAAGCCAATACGGCTGAAGGTTAAGCCGTATGAAGGGAAGGAAGGCGAGAACCTTCACTTCTGGGTCCGAGAAGTAGAGCTCGCGATGGACGCGGCTCTGATCTCGACCGAGCAACTGCGTGTTGCTTTTGCACTCTCCAACCTTAGCGGTCGTGCTAAGAGTTGGGTGTACACTCGGGAAGCAACATCCCCTGGATGTTTCACATCCTGGGCTCAGCAGTGCGAACAGCTCCGAGCCGCGTTCCTCCCGGCGAACTACGAGTACCGCCAGCGTTCGCGCTTCCTCGCGTGTAAACAAGGAAGGCGCGAACTGCACGAGTATGTGCAAGAGATACGGGAGCTCACGGCGTCCCTAGTGGGAAACCCACTCAACGAACACATCAAGATGACTGTGTTCATGGACGGCCTTCGAGTGGGCCCCGCACTCACTCAGCTGTTCCGGGTGCAGTCAAGCACCCTTGAAGGCGATTCAAGTGGCTCTTCAAGAAGAGTACAGCCATCGCCAGGCCCGTACGCCGGCCTCAGCGTGGCCTGGGAGTTCCTTGTCGGCTTCCGGTCGAACAAGCCCCAACGGACCAGTTCCCCTGGAACTCGGGTCCGCTGAACAGCGTGACATACGCTGCTTCGGCTGTGGGAAGATGGGCCACTTCAAGCGTGACTGCCCCGCGGAAAGACTCCGCAGACGGTCCTTCCCCAAGCCCGTCCTCAAGGGTCGCTGGCAAAAGCCAGGTTCCCGGGGACAGGGGAACGCAGGGAACCAGTAGGGGCGGGGCGCCCTACTGGGGAAGAACTAAGTGGTGCGCGGGTGGCGCGTACCACGGGGACTTAGCCCCTGAGAGTCTTCGCACTCTCGAATCGGCGAAGAGCAGCGGCGGGTTGCTCGTAGTACACGGATGTGTACGGGGATACGATCATCCCTTTACAATCTTGATTGACTCTGGGGCGTCGAAGAATTTCGCACGCCGCCAGACGGTTGCTCGTAACAGCAACAAGTTGTCCGAAGCTTTGAGAGAAAGCAAGGGCAACGGGACGGTGTCAATGCGACTGGCCGACGGGAAGGTCGTCACTGTCCCTAACGTCCAAGTGGATCTAGCTGTCAAGTTTGAAGACTTTGACAGCCTCGAACAGTTCACTGTTCTCGATATGGATCCATATGATATGATCCTGGGCATGCCTTGGCTTGAGAAGCACGAGCCTTGGATCGACTGGCGAGGCAAGGCAATCGGTGCCAGCCGCCCTGCGCAGTCCGACAGAGCATTGGTGAGTCATGTTCCCACCTCTGTCAGGACCCGGGGCGCCCGCAAGGGCTGTCAGGGTACCAAAGCATCCGGCAGATGCTTGGGAGTCGTCGACGTATATGACGACTCCGAGGATGTTTTGATGGTGGCCGCGCCCAGAGGAGGCGCCGGCCAAGTGGGTAACTTAGGTCCACAGGCGGGTAACTTAGTTCCGCAGACAGCTGCAGCTGTCATGAACACTGAGAACAGCGTGTTCAGAGTGGGTAACAGAGTTCCACTCACGGTCGCCCAGACCATAACTGAAGAGGAAGACGTCGGATACGCTTCCTGTGTGGGTAACACAGTGCCACACGCGGTCGCCCAGACCTTAACTGAAGAGGAAGGCGTTGAACACGCTTCCTGTGTGGGTACAACAGTACCACACGAGGCCACGAGTGCCTCGGATGTCGTAGCGACGACATCCCTAGACGTGGGCAGCAAAGCTCCCCGTCACAGACGCCGTCGGCAAAGACGCCGCTGCCGCCTCAAGTCGGATCCGAACTTCGTTCCGATCGACGTCGCTTCAAGCGACTCGGAGTCCAGGGCCCGGGCTCCTCCGACAAGGCCGGTGGAAGAGTGTTATCACATCTTCGATGGCGAGACGGGCTTACCCGTCAAGGCATCTGGTGTCCACTTGGAGCCGCTGCCAGAGGTTGCAGAGATACTGCACCTCGAGGAAATGACGGCTGAGTTTTTCCTGACCAACCTCAAGGCTGGAAAGATTGCTGAGATGGTACTCATACGACCTGAGATCACTCAGGAGGAGCTGAACTCCTCCTCTGTCTTGGACGAGAACGTCCTGGAAGACATGAACAAGCAGCGTCAGGCGCGCTTGGGTTCTGAGATTTTCAAGAACCCCAAGGATCCGGTGTATCCTTTGGTGACGGAGTATGCGGACGTGGTGAACAAACACCCACCGACCCAACTCCCACCAGATCGAGGCGTACAGCACGAGATTGATCTCGTGCCCGGCACAAAGTATTGTGTCACGAGGCAATGGCCTCTCCCGCGCGAACAGTGCGAGGTCATTGATGCCTTCTTCGCCGCAAAAGCGAAGGCAGGCATGGTGCGGGAATCGAAATCCCCGCACTCGACGCCGACTTTCTGCGTTCGTAAACCGAACGGAAAGTGGCGTCTGGTTCACGCTTATAACAAGCTGAACAACGCAACGGTGCCGGCCCAGACACCAATCCCACGAAAGGATGTATTGTTGAACAACATGGCCGGGAGCGTACTGTACAGTGCGCTGGATTTGGTAGACGGATACTACCAAATCCTGATGCGAGAGAGCGACATCCCGCTCACCGCGGTAAGCGCTCCAAGCGGCATGCTTTGGGAGTGGCTCGTCATGCCGCAGGGCTTGTCTAACGCCCCGGCGACGTTCAATCGCCTGGTGACGCAATTGTTCCGCCCTTTGCGTACCTTCGTACAGACGTACTTCGACGACATTTTCGTCCATAGCCGTGCCGAGGGAGGCAAGACGGCCATGGAGGTGCATCTAGGACACCTCCGTCGAGTATTGGACGTAATGCGAGCGAACAAGCTCTACGCCAACATCGACAAGTGCGTTTTCGCGTCACCAGAGATTAAAGCTCTCGGTTGCTTCGTAAGCAACGTGGGCGTTCGGGCTGACCCAGACAAGGTCAAGGCCATAGCAGCAAGGCCGACGCCTCGATCCCAGAAGGATCTTCGAAAGTGGTTGGGCTTGGCCAACTACCTTCACAAGTACAGTGCAGGGTACGCGGGCTTCGCTAAGCCCTTGTCGAGCCTCCTTCAGAAGGACGTCGACTGGCGCTGGGAGCAAGAGCACCAGGATGCTTTTGACAGCATCAAGGCCAGTCTCCAAGAGGCCCCTGTCCTGGCCCTGCCGGACGAGACGAAGCCGTTTAGCGTCGTCTGCGATGCCTCCGATTACGCCATCGGATGTGCATTGCTGCAGGCCGACACGGCTGGACAGGAACGAGTCATCTCGTTTCAGTCCAGGCAGCTCAAAGCCGCCGAGCGGAACTACACTGTCCATGACAAGGAGCTCCTGGCAATGAAATATGCCCTTGTGAAGTTCCGTGTTCACCTTCTGGGCTCTAGGCCCTTTGTGATCTACACAGACCACGCGTCCTTGAGGACGGCGACTAACTCGCCTCACCTCTCCCAAAGGATGGCGAGGTGGCTGTCCTTCTTCGCGGAATACAACTTCCGCGTCGAATACAAGCCGGGCAAGCTCAACGTGCTTGCGGACGCCCTCTCTCGGCGTCCCGACTATGAGTTGGCCCACATCACGCGGGTGACAACGGATCTATATAATCGGATACGCATAGCGTATCGGGACGATGAGGCTGTCGCGCCTATCGTCAAGTTCCTTAAGGCCGGAACGAGCGCGAAGTCCGACTGGCTCTCGTCGCGACAGCGCTCACGGCTCCACCGATATGAGTTTAAGGAGGGCCTCCTCTACTATCGGGTGGAGCCCACTGATCCTCCACGGGTGGTCGTACCCAACGACGAGGATCTGAAGTTCGACATCCTCGCGGAGGCGCATGACGCGCCCTCCAGCGGCCACTTGGGCCGCGAGAAGACCTTTCTGTCGGTCTCTCAGTCCTTCTGGTGGACCCACATGTACAAGTGGGTCGCCCGGTACGTCAAGACATGTGAAACATGTCAGCGGGTCAAACCCGCAGGGCACTCTTCGGCTCCACTACAGAGCCTGCCCGTACCGGCTGGTTGTTGGAAGTCGATGAGTCTTGACTTCATCTTTGGGCTTCCCGCCGACGGACACGGCAACACCGGAATTTTGGTGTTCGTGTGTCGGCTGAGCAAGATGGTACATCTTGCTCCAGTTCCCGTCACTGTGACGGGCGAACAAACCGCACGGTTGTTCGTCGATGGCGTGTTCCGCTATCACGGTCTCCCGGAGACGATTGTCTCGGACCGAGACCCGCGGTTCACTGCTGCGTTTTGGAAAACGCAGTTCCCTTTACTGGGAACTCGTCTGCAGATGTTATCTGCGGACCATCCGCAGACAGACGGCCAAATAGAGCGCGTCAATCGAGTGCTCGAGGACATGTGTGCGCGGCAGCACCACGTACGTGGTCGACGCAGCTTCCAGCTGTTGAGTTTGCGCTCAACAACGCGGTGCACGCGTCCACGGGGTTCACGCCGTTCTACTTGGACGGCTTCCGCCACCCCAGAGTGCCTCTCACTCTTCGAGGAGACACTGACTCCTCTACTCTAAGTGGGGGAGAGACTCGGAAAGCTCTTTCCTCCCAGGTCTCGGATGTGAGGCCAGTTTCGCTGCGAAAACAGGTGGAATCCTTTATGGATACCAAGCTGAACATTGTCAGCAGGGTCCGCGATGCCATGGCAGCGGCCCAAGATAAACAAAAGGAGTACTCAGACAAACAAGGAAGAGGAAACTTAAGTATATTTGAGGTTGGGGACTTAGTGTTGCTAGACACGAGGAGCCTACCTCTAGACACTGTTAGCTCTGTCGGCAGCAACAAACTGAAGCACCGCTTCATCAGACCTTTTGCAGTCCTGGCCAGACATGGTGCGTCGTACACCATCGACCTTCCAAAGTCAATGACGACGCACCCGACGTTCTATGTCGGACGTCTTAAGCGGTACTTTGATCCGCAGGGGGTTGCTGACTCGCAGACCCCCCTTGACCCAGCTGCTCGAAGCAAGGGCCGGTCACAGTCGTCGACGAGGGCGTCGGAGCAGGCACCCAAGCCTCGGTCGGGACGGCAAGGCTGCGGTCAAGACCGTACGCCGGAGGGGCTCCATACGAACGGACCCCGGCGCCATACGCCGAGTACGCTGAGTACGCCGGGTACGCACCATACGCGTACGTCTGGGAGTGTACCGCAGGCGGCTCCGGACGTGACAACAAAGCCTCGATCCGTCGGATCATGCGAAAGGCCTCGTCCAGATCGGACGAAGAGGCCCGGCGATCCACCCGCAGGTGCAGGCTCGCGACCTCTCGCTCCACCAGGTCCAGGCGACTCGCAAGACGAGCGAGCTCGCCCTGATTCCCGGCCTGGGCGGCAGCATTACCGCCAGTCCCAAGGCCAAGTGCAATATCAAGCACGAGGACACGTTGACGGAGGCGGTCAACCTCAGGGTCCCGTGTCGGACCCGCAGTCGGAGCACTCGGACGAGAGTGGCTCTCGGGAGGCGCCGAGTACTCGTACTCGTACGAGATCATCTCCGCCCCTGCTTGACCGGAATGGAGAAGTCCACTTCCACGTGGAGCGGATCCTCCAGGAGCAACGGTGTCGCGGCAAGCGACAGCTCCTCGTGAAGTGGAGGGGTTATGCCCACTCTGAGAACTCGTGGGAGCCGATTGAACGGCTCCTGATTGACTGCCCGAAGGCTGTCGCAATCTGGGAACAGAAGCGGCGGCAGCTTCATAAGTAGTCCGGGGCTTCTTGCCCGAACGGGGTACGGTCGATGAATACATACCGTACCCGCGCTCATCGTGAGCGCTAGAAGCCGCGCGCTTCAGGATGTCCCTTGGCAGCATACGCTTGCTGATCAAGTGGGCAAACCTCACACGAAGATCACGCTGGTCCAGGATGTGGGACAGCTGCTGATCTTCATGGAGTTCCCATAACTCCGTGGGCGAGTACTTGAGAGTCTCCACCCACGCCCAGAACATGTCCTCACAAGAACTCCACGTGGGACAGCTCTCGGGTATAACCCAGGGGTATCCCCAAACAGGATAGAGGCCACCCCGGGTCTCGGGCTTCTAACGACAAGTCGTGAAGTCCTTAAGGGGAATGCGGTGTGGCGCGAGAAGCACACACCGAGCAGCCTCCAAGTTGTCGACGAACAACTGGTCTTTCTGAACAAGGGCTCGTTCATAGATGCCCCTAGAAGTGTGGCCGCCCACAAGGCCACGAGGAGCGACGAGAACCTCCAAGAAAAGGTCAGCCCCCGAGCTCTCCTCGGGAGGCCGATACCCTCTTGAGTTGACGGCAGCTCCCTGGCTGACGGGTGCCGCCACCGAACCCCCACGCACACGCTGGGCAGCTTGGAAATCCTCCTGCTGCTGGTCGAGGTCATTCGAGACCTCCCGGGGCTCAACAATGACACCCTCCTCTTCCTCTTCTTCCTCCTTCTCCTCCTCTTCATCCGAGGAGCCGAAGAGACTCTGATAGGAGCGTGGAGTCTCCTTCTCCTCGCGGAGTGGAGACTTAGAGGCGGTACGCTTCTTTGAGGGCTTGGCGCCTTCGGCTTTAGAGGCCTTAGCGCGCGCAAGACCCTCGGCAAGCGAGAGACGTTTGCGAGGATTCTCTTCCTCATCGCCACCGGCTTTGGGAGCGCCCTTAGCCTTAACGGCCGGACTCTCAGAGCGCACAGAGGTCCTGGGACTGTGATCACCGTGATCACTAGCGGGCGACTGCACGCTGTCTTCTTTGTGCTCACTGGGCATTGGGCTGTGCCCTCCCACAGAGCCCGCAGAAGCATCATGAGTGCTCTCGGACTCGGCATCGTCTTCACTGCCCGAGTTGAACTCACGTTCTACGAACCGAGGGTTCGGACGATTGTCTGAACACGAGGGCGACGGACTGCGGCGCCTGCTTGCGCGTTTGTCCACAGCCGCGTCACCCGAGGATCCGATCGCCTCGGAGGCCACCTGAGTAGCCTCCTTAAGTGCAGAGCCTTTGCCGTGAGGCTTAGTGCTCTTGGCTTGCGCCTTACCGGCAGCAGCCTTGGAGCGTGTCTTAGCACCGCTCTTAGCAGTGCCCCGAGGCATGATAACGGTCGAAGTGGAGACCTAGACGAAGAGCGCACAGGTTGCTGCTCGAGGCTCTAGCTGTCAAGTGAGCCTCCGCCGCGATCGCGCGGCCAAGTCGATGGTTTTTGACTTTGAGAATGAGAGTTTGTGACGAACACCTCTTCATTCTGATTGGTCGGTAAACCGAACCTAAGTGGGGGAGGATGTAACGGGGTACGTAGCCCTAAGTGTACCCTGGTTACATGAAGTGTGACACTTCACACTTCAGGAGTATGACACGTCATACTCCGGGATATTTGGTACAAGGTACCAAAGTCGTTCAAAGCCAACCATTGGTTAAATGACATTGCATTTCTATAGGTAACTTATAGTTTGTATTATTCCCCAAACTTAACCTACCAATAAATATACTCAGTATACAATCTACCTTATTTAGGTCACTTAGCTCTCTTTAATTAAAGAGGGGACCTGTGAACTGCCGTTCACTGAGAGTTTGTATACTCTCGGAAGATAACTTCCTCTAGCGCAAGGTGCTGTGTGACCCCGTCACAGCGATGGTGTGCAACAAGCCAAGCCATAAGAAGCAAAACCTACAGCGCTGGAGAGAACCCCACGATTAATTTTAGACGTCTTTGGGCTTGCTGAGACGACGTTCTCAAACTAAGTAGTATTTCTCCGTCCCACAGACTAGGGAATCCATTGTCACAAACCACTACCCAACTAGAAGCGTTTGGGGGATTCGTTTTGAAAAAAATAAAAGTGAAATACTACTTGTAATACAGTTTATATGAATTGTCGAAATATGATACAACGTAATATTTAACATTGCTGTTGGGACAGATAAGCAATAGATGTGAAACGTGTCTTTGCTCTCCTGCACGCCGGGGTTGGTCGCCCAGTGCTGATGGCGCACAAGATCCGGATGGCCGACGATGAACAGCTCTGTTCACCGCGCCGGCGTGTGATCCACTGATCGCACACCTACTTTATTACTGTCCGTTTACAACCCAAATACAGATAACGTCCTCTACGAAATGTACTCGAACCCGCCGCAGCTCAGTAAGTTTCCAGCGTCGCCCACTTATTCACATGGACTCGGCACGCACTCAGACTCCGCCCTACTACGCAACCTTCAGAAGACTTGGGAGAGCTCTCGCTGTCTGCACACCTCGCCGACTGTCCTTGGTTCTCGTCCACCGAGGCGCTACCCGTCCGTCCGTCCGTTTGTGCACTACCTCTCGCCCCACTGAGCTCGAGCAGCACACAGTCCAATCTCAACGATCCGGATACCACTAATCTTCGAGTGATGCCGACACCGCTAATCTTAAAGTGCTGCCGTCTCTGGCCTTCTCTCGTCCGAGTGCTCACCGTATCCTTCGAATTCGGATACAGGAGACACGTACCTACCGTCCTTCAATACCGTCAGCAGCCAGATGCCACACTTCGTCAGTACCGTCCGTTCCTGGCAGCTTCTGCGCTTTGCCTGATCACCGTTTCGTCCTCCGCCCATCCTATCGTACTCGTCAAACGAGTCACCGTACTCGTCACGTCCGCTCCATCGTACACGTCCACTCCATCGTACACGTCCGCAACATCGTTCACGTCCGCATCATCGTTCGCCGTGAACGAGCCGTCATACTCGGTCGCGTCACCGAGCTCGCCCGTATCACAATACGTAACCGCCTTACTGTACTCGTCCGTATCATACTTGTTACACGACTTCCCCAACTGTAGGGTTTTCCACGACCCTACCGTCTTGATAGAGACGTTCGTACTCGTATGCAGAGACCCACATTCGCTCGTGTTCGTGTCGTCCACCAGCAATTCCCCGGAACTCGTACGCTAGGACGTACTGCCCTGCCCGGTTCCTTCGTCGTCTTCGTCGTGTCTCCACCAGTCCGTCACTCGCGTGGAGCGCCCTTCTCGGATTTTCCACTGTTCCTCGGCTTCGTTTTGCACTTCGCGGAACTGCCGACGCACCACTAACTCCCGTTGCTGCGCGTATAGGCGCTCCTGTCCTCGCGTCATGCTCAACTGCACTTTCGTCTTGATCTTCATATTCCAGTTGTGCGTTTAAGTCCTTGGCTAAGTGCTTCCGTAGTGAGGCAGAAAATGAATAGCTAGCCAGAAATGACACCTGGGCAATCAGCGTCTCTGGCGTACCCTTATTATTAGGGGTTATCACGGCTGGAAAATAAGTATGTTTGGTCAGCCAGTTAAGTCAATCCTTCATCCGTCATCTGTGAGGGCCAAAATCGTGCAGAAAAATGAAGCTGGAATTACCGCGTATTCAAAACCAACCAAATCAAACCTTCTGGCACGGTTTTCTACCAATCATAACTAACCTTCACTGGCGGTTTGCAACCTTCCTCTTTTATAAGGAAGGTTTGAGCAGATAAAAACGGGACGCGAAGATTTGATTTGATTGGCCGGTCAAACAAACTTTCCAACCGTGATAACCCCTATTCTCTCTTTGCAGTACAAAGTTCTCACAACCCGCGTCCCCCACGATCTACATGGGACCCATCCACGGGTGTACAAATTTGGTGGCTTTGGGGCCTCGTGGCGGGTTGTATAACCCACACTCGATCACCAACGCCGAAACGCGCTTTTGCCCAGCATTCCGGTCATCATAGTGCGCCTGCCGCGTCTGCTCCTTCCGCCGAGCATTCTCAGCACACTCGTGGCTCCATTCCATCGCCTGTTAAACTGTTCATGATAAGGTAGCAGTGCTCCTGCTTCCGCTACCGCTGTCCGTCTTAGTAACTCATTAGGTGACCGCAGCCGCCTCCCCATCATTAACTCGTTCGGCGTCAGTGCTCAAGTCGAATGACGTGCTGAATTGTACGCGTACACGGCGAGCTTAGCCCATCGTTCCAGTCGTTCTGCTCTTCATTTGCCATACATTTGGCAGCATAGTCCTTCCACGAACGCTGAAAACGTTCAACCAGGCCGATTAGTTGCGGACGATAGGGCACGGGATTGACCTGTCGTGCTTGTAACATCATCACCAACTGCTCGATGACCTTGCCAGTCATCTCCGGGTCACCGTCGGTCAACAATTCGCGGAGCGCTCCAAACTTGAGTATGATCTCCTCTATCAGGAAGAACACCACACTTTCGGCCGTGTGCTGCTTCACGCACTTCGCTGCCGCATATCTCGTTACGTATTCGAGTGCCACCACAACCAAACGCTCTTCTCCGTCGGCAACTGGATCGGGTCCTGTTACGTCCAGTGCCCAGCGATCCCTGACATCTCCAGCACGGATGCTCCTAAGCGACAAAATTACCTCTCGAGGCCGCGCTTTCCGGCTCCCACACTCTTGACAGCCTTTCAACCATTTGTTCACTTCTCGAAGTAGCTGTGGCCACCAGTACAGTTGCGACACACGTCCGTATGTGTGCGGTCCTCTCAAATGTCCTGCCCAGACAGACCCGTGCATCTCCTTGAAGACTACATCCCACAGCGACGGTGGCAGTATCACGCGCCTCCCATATATGGTATCGACTGTCACCAGTCCGTGCATACGTTTCACCTTCATACCGTAATACTCGCCGTCCTGTAGCAGCTTCTGTACCAACTTGCTGCACTGCTGAGCCGTCATTATCTCATCGTCAGCCATTTGCAGTGAAGGCTCCATCGGTACCGTCCTTCGTCCTCGTCCGACCTACTTGCCACCACTGTCGGTGCCGTACCGCTCGTCAGTCGTTCCGCGGGTTTTCGACCCTTGCCGGCGTCTATTCGCCTCCTCCGTAATGCCATACCTTCCGCATTTGTCGTAGCTACCGCAGTGTGTCATACTTGTTGCGTTAGTTATTGGCATCGTGACTTCTGCTGTCACCGTACTTCCGTTCTCTATTGCCATACTGTCGTTCGTCGTCGCCGTATCGCCACTCACCGCCAACACAACTGGTTCTGCGGTCCCAGCCTCAACGTTATCGTCCCGTGCCGTCTTCTGTGCTGCCGCCGCTGCCGCCTCGATCCGTCGTCCAGTTGCTCTCGTCAACAGTCGGTCTGTCGGTCAATCCACACGTTCGTTCTCAGTGGTGTCCTGGTATGCCGTGGCTGGGTTAACCCGCGCGTTGGACGTTGCTGCCGCCTTCGACTTGATCGTCCTGTTCTCCTGGCTGTCTTGAACACTGTCGCTCAACTCGTGCGAAGCGTGTATTGCCGTCTCGTCACTCTTTATCTTCGCTTCTTCTTCTATCGCGTCCGTCCCACGTATCGGTCGCCTCGCTGGTCGTCGCCCTGTTACCACCAGTACTGCTGCTGAGGCTCTCGACAGAGCGTTGACCACTACCATTGTCGTGCCTGGCCTGTATACAATATCAAACTCGTACTCCTGCATGGTAAGTGACCACCTATGCAGTCTCCCAGCGAGATTCGCCGTCGTCATCAGCCTTTTTAACGCCGAGTGATCGGTAACAATAGTAAACGTTCTGCCGTACAGATACGGCCTGAACAGTTTCACCGACCACACCACTGCGAAGCATTCCAGTTCCGTGATCGAGTAGTTCGACTCAGCATCACTATTTACCTTACTGGCGTAGGCTATGGGGTGCCAGCCACGCCCATGGTCCTGCGTCAGGCAGGCGCCAAGCCCCACCTTGCTAGCGTCCGTAATCAAATGAAAGAGAAGTGCAAAGACCGGGTAGATGAGTAACGGCTTCGTTGTTAGCGCTGCCTTGATCCTTTCGAATGCGAACTGTTGCTCCTCCGTCCATTCATAGTCCTGATCTTTCTTCAGCAGGCGTGTCATCGGGGCTGCAATTGAACCAAATGCCTCGATGAACTTCCGATAGTAGCCTGCAAGATGCACAAACCGTTTGACCCCAATAGCGTCAGTTCGTCGCGGGAACTCTGTCACTGCCGTTACCAGTCGTTGCACAGGCAGCACGCTTTTGCTGCTCAGTTCGTGTCCGAGGTATTCGATGGATTCAGTGGCGAACATGCATTTCTTTAGCTTCAGTGTGAGTCCCGCGGCCGAGAGTCGATCCAACACCACGGCGAGTTCAACCACATGCTGCTCCACGTTACCGCGCGTGAGCACTACGATGTCGTCCAAGTACACTAAGCACGAGAGCCACGTTAATCCGCGAAGCACGCCGTTCATCATGCGTTGGAATGTAGACGGGGCGTTCATCAGGCCAAAGGGCATTCTAGTGAACCGGTATAGCCATCGCTTGGTGGTGAACGCCGTTTTGTCCTTGTCCTCCGGAGCAATGCCGATCTACCAGTATCTCGACCTCAGGTTCAGCGTCGTAAACAGTCTTGCGCCACCCAGCGTCTTCAGAGTCTTGTCGATGCGTGGCAGCGGGTAGACGTTAGTTACCTTGTTTAGTGCGCGATAGTCAATACAAAAGTGCACTTCACCGTCCTTCTTCTTGACTAGCACAACTGGGAATCCCCACGCGCCGTTGCCTTCTTCAATTACACCAGCTCCGAGCATCTTGTGCACGTTGTTGTCGACAATAGCGTTTTCTTAATGAGCCTGCCGGCGTCTCTTTAGCATAATCGGGGCTGCCTGACCCGTATCTATGTGATGCTGGACGTCCAGTGCGGACAGTCGCCGTGATCCACTGATACTTTACGATAGGCTCGTAGCAGCCGGATAATCAGGCTCCGTGCGCCAGTCTCCTTACTGCCGATGCGTACCTCATCTTCGTTGTCGAGCGGCGTCTCATCATCGCCCAACTCTTTTAACCATGCACCCAACGAGTTCGGCTTTGCTCGGCAGCTTCACCTTACCACCGTGCACGTTGATCGCGGAAATTGTGGCTTTCCCGTTTCTACTGCGGGTCACTGTCGTTGCCAGCATCACGGTACCGTAGCTTGTCGTCGGCACAGAGATGCCTTCCTCATCGTCGGGTGCCGTCACCGACACTTCTATCGGCGTCACTGTCTGCCACGTCAGTGGCGTACGCCGTACCAGTCGTACAGCTGCGATCTTGGCGTCACCGTCGCCTTCGTCTGTCCTGATCGGTATCACTACTCGTTCCTTCTTGTCTTCGTAACGCATCTCATTGCGCTCAAAGTCTATGACGGCCTTGTACTGCTGCATGCAGTCGAAACTCATCCTTGCATCCGTCGATAATACACGCGGGCACTGTCACATCTTGTCCGAACGTATTTCTCATGTTGAACGTCCATACGCCAAGGACGTCCAGCAAAAATCCGCCGATACATCTACTGGTGACGCTTGTTTCGACCGTTCTCCTCATAACATCCAGGCTGTTCCGGCCACCGAATAACGCGCGCCCGAGTCCAACTTGACGGGTAGCCGTTCGCCTTCCACATCCATGGTCGCCATTGGCAGACCGTCCTCGGCCGATTCACCCAGATCGTCACTCGCACCCGTCGCATCCGTATCAGTTACACTACGCTGACGCTGCACTAGCCGTAGCTTGGTACGTTCACTTGTTCCAAGCTGGTCGTCTTGACGTTTGCGTAGTCGCTGTCGTCGTGTCAATTCAGCGCGAGCTTCGCGGCCTTGTTGCCCTCGTCGCGACCGTCTTTCTGCATCTAATGCGGCCAATGTCTCGTCGATCTTATCACTCGTCGTTGCCGCCGCAATATCCCGTCGCTTTACAACCTGGACCCTCTCCTGCTTTGTCCGTCGCCGTCTTACCTTCGCCCCGTTTCGCACTTTGGCACCATCAGCTGCTATCGAATTGGTCTCGCCGACTTCCTCGTCGTCCGAATCACACTCATACACTTTCACTGCCGTATCTGCCTGATTTCCGCCATTGCTAGTTTCCACGTCGGACATTCTGGCCGCCCGTGTGTCGCCTTCCCCCGTTATTCGTACTCCGCCGAGAACTTTGAGACTTCCGCCTTCCCCAGTCGACTGTACGCCATCATCTTTCTTGCAATCTGCTCGTACGTAGCGCAGTGCGGCCATCGCTGGTCGTACCGTCATCCCGTAGCGACGTGTTCGTTCCTCAGCTCGCCCCGCCAATTCTCCATCCAGAAAGGCATCCGCTGCTGCTGCTTCTCCATTTGTAGTGGGGGATTGTTCACTACCCACAGTCGTTGGCCAGCTGCCTCTCGTCGTTACCGTCTCTACACCACTTGGCGCCACTTTCTGGGAAATAGGCTCATCTTCCGGACGAAGTGACCCCCTCACTACGCCCGTTCGTCGTTTCCCGTAGCCGAAGTTGATTGCACCTTGCGGGTAGCCAGGTACGCGTCGTTACGTGCCTTGGCCTCAGGGTCCGGGCACCCCTTCGCAAAATGACCAGACTTGTCACACGCATAGCACCTGTTGTCCGTTATCGGCCACCTCCTCGACCTTGCTTCTACCGTACGCAACTGGGGCTCGTCCTTTGCTGAATGAGTCGGCGCCTTCGTTTTTCGGATCGCCGCCCTTCGTTTCTTCGTCTTCGGCTCGGGTAGCTCTTCGTCCGAGTCCGACTCTTCGCTTGAATCAGCCATCGATTGCACTACCCGCACCTTTCCTCGCTTTTCGCTGCTTCCGCGCTTACCGCCGTCGTACCAGCCGCTCTGTCTCGCCTTCTGGACCTTCTTAGTGGGTTTCCAGAATCGTCCGTTCCAGGAACGACCGTCTGGGACGTCCCATAACCCCGTAATCTTTTATAAACGCCTAGCGGGTTCGTGAAGTACGTCACTTCGTTGTTTTTCCGTTTCTGTCTGCGTCGCCATCGCATCAACAGCCGATCCTACACCTGGAATGATCACTACCCTTCCAGTCGTGCCGTCCATGGGTATGGTGTACGCGTTTGGTGCCGTCGCCCACGACTAACCGATATTCACCATGCCGCGGGCTACGTTGTCGATCGGGTCGTCTATTGCTGTGGCCTTGTCCACCGCCTGTTCCAGTGTTGTCGGTACCGGTTCTTGTTTGACTAACATCCGGGTCGTCTTATCCAAATTTCGGTAGAACTGACCGAGCAGCGTCTGTTCGCTGACGTGGTTCGGGCCCATGACATCGCGCAAGCCAGCCGCAAAGTTGGCAAATGTCTCGCCCGGATACATCATCGGTCTCCACGTGGATCGCCAAAGTTGACCTAGCCGTGCAAGGCGCTCGTATCTCCGGACGAGGGGATTGGACGGACGAAGAGCTGTACTTCATTGTAGGCAACAAGTTGCAGGATAATGCGGCGAGCTGGTGGGTCCAGATGGATCAAGAACTGCCAGAGAGCGAGAAGACGTGGACACGTCTGAAGGAAGCGCCGATGCGGAGATACGGTGAGCTTCCGGACCCAGTGATGGCCGAATGGAGAGTGTATCAAAGGCGAGGGGGAGCTTGTACACTGCAAGCTCCAAGTCCTTCGCGTTCTTACGGCGTTGCCTGTGTTGTACTTTTCGTGGCCGGTTAACTGTGCTTGCCCGTCGACCTTGTCTCCTGCGTCGCCGTCCGCCACCACGACCCTGAGAGCTGTCGCTACTGCTGTCGTCGCCGTTGCTGTCACTATACCTGCTGTCGCTGCTACCATCGCCACTACTATCTGGTGAAGGTGGTCGTCGCACTGCTCCTGCTCCTGCTCCTCGTCCATCGTTGACTGCGACTTGAACTTCGTGCGTTGCCATTGGTACTACTGCCGGTGCGGTTTGCGCTTGTGGCAGCACTACAGTCGCTGGGGCCGCTCGTTGTCCCGCCAGGCCCACCGCTTCTGTTTGTTGTGGTCTCGGTGCCACAGCAACTTGTGAGGTTGCCACCGGTGGTACTACCGGTGCGGTCCTCGTGGTCTCCATCGCTCCCACGCGCGCTTCCAGTCTCGTCATTGTAGTCATCATGTGGTGGATGGCTGTCAGCAATGCCGATGCGCTCGCTGTCGCTCCATCTTCCTCGATGCTCGTCGTGTTCGCCGCGAGTCCGCCACCCGTTGCTACTATCAAGCTATCCTCGTCAAACCTTCCAGCACCCTCTGACGGCGAGACTACAGATCTCGTCGGGTTATGCCGTTCCTCCTCCACTGCCCGTGGATACGCCTGTCGCTGGGTCCGGAGCAGGTTGCCGATCTGGTACCACTGGCTGCTGTGCAGTCGCCGCCGTTGTTTGCTGAGCCGGTTGTCGTGCTGACGTCTCCTCGTTCGCTACAGGATCCTGTGAGATCGTCGTTCTCACCGTCGTCGTGTCCTGCTGTGCCTGTCCCGATGGCTGCATCGAGCGAGTCACCACTCCCGTAGTTATTGTCGGCACCATGATCGTTTTCGTCCTTGCCATACGTTGGGTCGTAGCCATACTCCCAATCTAACCCGTACTTGAGTAACTTAATAGCCGACCTTCGTTCAATACAACGTCCCTGTATTGACCACCATGTAACGTGTCTTTGCTCCCCTGCACGCCGGGGTTGGTCGCCCAGTGCTGATGGCGCACAAGATCCGGATGGCCGACGATGAACAACTCTGTTCACCGCGCCGGCGTGTGATTCACTGATCGCACACCTACTTTATTACTGTCCTTTTACAACCCAAATACAGATAACGTCCTCTACGAAATGTACTCGAACCCGCCGCAGCTCAGTAAGTTTCCAGCGTCGCCCACTTATTCACATGGACTCGGCACGCACTCAGACTCCGCCCTACTACGCAACCTTCAGAAGACTTGGGAGAGCTCTCGCTGTCTGCACACCTCGCCGACTGTCCTTGGTTCTCGTCCACCGAGGCGCTACCCGTCCGTCCGTCCGTTTGTGCACTACCTCTCGCCCCACTGAGCTCGAGCAGCACACAGTCCAATCTCAACGATCCGGATACCACTAATCTTCGAGTGATGCCGACACCGCTAATCTTAAAGTGCTGCCGTCTCTGGCCTTCTCTCGTCCGAGAGCTCACCGTATCCTACGAATTCGGATACAGGAGACACGTACCTACCGTCCTTCAATACCGTCAGCAGCCAGATGCCACACTTCGTCAGTACCGTCCGTTCCTGGCAGCTTCTGCGCTCTGCCTGATCACCGTTTTGTCCTCCGCCCATCCTATCGTACTCGTCAAACGAGTCACCGTACTCGTCACGTCCGCTCCATCGTACACGTCCACTCCATCGTACACGTCCGCAACATCGTTCACGTCCGCATCATCGCTCGCCGTGAACGAGCCGTCATACTCGGTCGCGTCACCGAACTCGCCCGTATCACAATACGTAACCGCCTTACTGTACTCGTCCGTATCATACTTGTTATAGATGGATGGACCAAATCGCAGCCGAGATAGACGTCTATTGCTTCATGGACATCGAGAAAAGGCGAGCTGTTGCAGCATGTTCAGCCAAGACATGTGGGTCCAAGCGAAAGCAGCAAGAATCGCTATTGGGCCAACTTGCTACGAGTATTCACGGATAAGGTGGCGTAGCCGAGTGATGTCATAATTTTACGAAGCATCTAAAGCTTGCGCTAGCTTATTATCACTGCTGCGGATGCCAACTCCGGTGTCTTTGTCTTCAATAATGAGCGGCTTCTCTCGCATTGGGCCCTACCAACATTTACGCAGCACTTATCACAGAACGTACGTTAAATATTTTGTACCCCTAGGGTCAGTCTGTGGACTATCGACTCAGGTAACAATCGCTTAATTAAACCCGGGGGGGGGGCAATGTAATATAATGGTTAGGCTGTCCAGACAGCTAAAGCTGTCCTCCCAGAATAACCTTAGATATGAAATACTCTTTGTTATGGCATACATTTCAATTCATGGAGCCAGTCATGAATCGATTGTAACCCTCCCACAACTAAACTTAGAGTTCGTATTGCGATTTAAGTTGTTTTACAGACAACGACGGAGAAATCCGACACCACTGAATAGCATCCAGCCATAGTAAAAGAAAAAACACAGAGCCCGACACAAAAATCCGACGCTTCATTTGATAGGCTAATAACGCACTCCAAATAACAAAAAACAGCACAGTAAAAACATGTGAATGAAATAAAAGGGGATTATATTGAGACGATTACTTCCGGATATGTACCTCGGGATAGCCTTTTCGAAGCTACGAATTATCGTTTTCTTCTCTAGCTTTTCCCAAGCAGCAATAGTAGACATTATAGTACGGATGCGCTTTTCCTTAGCGGTTCCACCAGTGCGTCTACCACAACGGTTCCGTATTTTTAATGTAAGAAAGCTAGCTCAACACCACAATAGCACAAAAAGTACATTCACATTGACTTACTTGCTCAAGTCTGCGCATATCCTTCATGTATGTTTAAAGGTCAGAGACGCCAGGAAAAATTTCCTTGCGTCCCTGACCTTTTAACGTCTTTGACGTATGGTGTGTCTTGCAATATTAAATTTTTCGGAGGCGGTCTTAACGCCCCCACATTTAGCGATCCTCAAGGCCTCGCGCTTTTGCTTCATTGTGAAGCTTCGCTCAACGCGGTTCATCGCGCAAAATGACTTTATAATACCGACGCCCAAGAAGTGTTTTATCTCCAGCCATTCATCATTTTTTTGTAAGTAATTGGATTAAAAACTTCTTGTATAAAGATATGATTGGGTAAAAATACAAAATTAGTTACTATGGGAAAGAGGTGTGCTCACAATCACTAGTCGGATTTTTGTGTCTGTCGGATTTCTCCGTCGTTGTCTGTAGCCCGCATCTACATGTATACACTGTAGATCCGGTGTATTGCACAGCTAAGGCTTTCAGTACATAGTTCTCAAGGTAACATTTGAGGAATGCGCAAGCAATCTTCAAAGCCAAGAGATGGTCATGCCATTTTTTGGAATACTATTAAATATATATGCTGCTAATGAAATAAATGTTAAAGCGCCCAATGTACCTTTTCGAAATCGTGGTCTATACCAAATATCGCATACTTTTGTTATATTAAACAAGTCACGGCTCTTTTTTTTCGAATTCTTTTCAGCGCTACAATCGTCTTCTTTTGCGCTTTTCAACGGTCATGTTACATGTATTTTAGGCAATTCCGTATGGATCAATAAAACTAACAATCCAAATTTGCATCAAGTGGGGCACGAACAGAAAGAATAAGCGTGTCTCTTGTCTTGCTACGACTTTCTACAATCGCTCGCCTCGTTTAACGTGACGATCGAATAGCAGTGACGTAGCGTTGGAGTGCCCACGGGGTTTTCCGTCTATCTACTTAATCGGACGTAGACATTGAAGTAATACAGTGAATGTGCTCAAAGTTGAAGTGAAGCTAAGGTCGATCAAGGCTACCTCTCGGTACGGGACACGCAGATGATGATGCAGAGCCGATGCTACCGACCGCGTACTTTACGTACTAAGGGCCCGAAGGGGTCAGTAGACTGGACCAATGGTACGCACCCAAAGCTTGGGCAGCCAAGGTTATATGGGTTACCGTCAAAGATCCTTCAGCACCTTTGGAGCATAAACGAGTAGTGCTTCATCTCGCAGGGGAGCAACCGGAGAGCAGAGTAAAACAGCACAGGAGTGCTTTACCTGATTACATCCTCGCAACCTGAGCGAGTGTGCGAGGAACCGCTGGAATGTTTATTGGACGCAGGAGTGGCAAAAAAGGAGACTGTATCAACCTGGGATAACACCATCAAACAATGTCGAGAAGGCATAAGGGCCCTATCCCAGCGGGAACATAAACGACGAAAGCAATTACAAGCGAAGAGGCAACAAACACCCAGAGCCAAGTGCAGCTCCTATTGTACTGGCGAGATGAAATGCAACACCAAACATTGCCCCTTCACAACTTCTCACCCAATTACCCAATTTATATGAGCTTTTTTTTGTTGGAAAGATAACGATTTCTTCTCTTAAGTAGTCATAATCATCCATGAATATCTGCTCAAATGCACATGCTACACTTAATCGAAAAGTGCGTGTCTTTCGTTCCGCCCAAAAAATCGAGGCTATGTTCTTGACATATGGCATCAGATGTTTTGGTCCTTACAAACTTTAGTATTACAATCAACAATGCCCTTTTTACTCATTTCTATGCACATTTGATCCTATGAAGTGGGGCTGTCGGCGATGCGTTTAACACTGCATGTAGCAATCTCTACGCTGATCCTGTAGCTAAAACCAACTTCTGCAGATGCGTTGCATTCCAAGCTGCATTCTGGCGTAAAGCTTGTCACTTTAGGCTTCTTTGTTTATTAAATATCGCAAGAAATTTTCTGTGCATGCATGATCAGCATCAATTTCCCGCAGACGTTTGAGCTTCCACCATTATAATGAAAGACAAGAAAGTCAAACAATGTGTGTTTGTCTGTAATCTCTGTGCTACCCTGTTTCCATTGCGGGTCTGCCGGCATTAATCCGATAATTACTTTTGTATTTATGGGCAAAACAAAAAAATGGTGGTGCATTTCATCTCGCCAGTACAATAACGAAATATAAAGCTAGCAACTTTGGGCACGAATAGATGCCAGTATTCGGAAATATTCACGGTAAGGTGCCAGACGTCGAGATTTTGACAGGTTTGTCGAAATACCGGCAGATCGACAGCTCTCGTCACGGGATAATATCCCTCTTATGGAATCAGTGGCAGAGCAAGAGACACGGCAGCACTGAACCGACATCAGCGGCAAGACCTTATGGTTTGGATAATAATTTTTTCAAGGAAACGGAAGCCATATCGTCCCTGCGACCACGGCGATCAGCAACGAACTGATGAAGGGGGGGGGCTCTCGTTTCTAGGGGCATTGATAATTCGTCTAAAGCAAAAGGGGAATCAGATGATACAATGAGTTTTCGCCCAATATTGCTATTGCAAACAAGATGTACGATCTTCACGAAAGTGGTTGCGACTCGAGCTCAGAAGATAATGGGCAGAACGATTGGGACTTCCCAACAATGTTTCGTACACGGACGTCAAATGATGAAGATGCTGCTCGCCATGCTGGATACTGCTAAAGCCGAACCGGAATTAACAGCGGCTCTGAATAGCGTTATCCTACTTCTTAATTTCAAAACCGCGTATGACACGTGTCGAGGGAATTCCTATTCCTGGCACTAAGTCGATTTGGTTTCTCAAAGGAATTCGGCCACATGATCCGTCGCCTTCATGAAGGAACGACAGCTCGATTCCTGGTGAACGGAGAGGTCTCCGATCAGCTCCAAGATCGATCTGGAATACGTCAGAGATACATGCCCCCGCGCGCGCCTACTGTTTATCCTTGCAGCCGACGTGCTAGCATTGACAATCCAGCAGAAGACACAAATCACGGCATCATAGTACCAGGGCAATCCAAATCGATACACAGAAGACACAAATCACGGCATCATAGTACCAGGGCAATCCAAATCGATACACAAACTCTTGGTCTTTGTTGGCAATTCTACAGTATTCCCACAGTCTGCGAGTCAGCTTCCGAGGGCAATGCACTTAGTAAAACGATTTGGGGACATCTCGGGTCTACAAGTGCAGCCGGGCGACAAGATGTCTTTCTCTATACAGCTGTGGAGTCGGAGATGTTCGAAGGGTTCCCAGACCTGCGCTACATCGGCTATCGGATCGGAACTAGGCCGCTCATTTACATGAATTGGGATTTGAGGATTCGGACCATTAGAAAAGGCTGGCGACGGCAGCTCAGTTATCCTTAATTGTGGATAATCGAGTCCTGTTACTCAATGTGGTTTTGCTGCCATCAGTATTGCTAGCTGCAGCAGTATTTAAAAAGCCCGACTGGGCAGAGAAGCAGATCCGCAATATACAGAAACGGTTTTTTGGCAGCACTCGCTAAACACTGATGAGGCTGTCGATGCACAAAATAATATCGAGCCTATTGCTCACCCCTAAACAAATGGGTGGTGTCAGACTGGCCTCGATTTAAATAGCGTGCACAACGCAGAGGAATAAACACGCAAATTTATGGCTAATCCAAGGACACGACACTTGCTACGAAGTCAGGAGAGCATGGACCTTTCGTGGAAAAGATCAGCCGTGGCAAAGTGGCATCTCACCGCGACCGGACACAAGGAAACCAGTGAGAGACACCCGGTAAACCGCTGCAGTGATTATTAGGAAGCTGTCATCCGAGTGGTCAACGGTGGGGATAGCTCGGTAGGCAGGTCGAGAAGAAGAAGAAGAAGTTTCTTGTAGGCGTCAAAAGACGAAGTGAACACTTTATTAATCTTAGGAAGCCACTAGTAGCTGCACATCAGCCATTAGTGTTGAAATAGCTTAAGCCAGTCATAACAGCTTAAGAAGGACATCCTAAATCTCATTATATTGTATAAGAGAGATTCTTTCAAGGTAATCATACTGTTTAGAGGCTACTCCCTGCCTCTGAACATATTTTATTAAACTGACAATTCTATGTTATAACAGAGGTAAAACTTTTCTTAAAGGACATTTACTCAGTCCTTGAAACGCCGCCAAGGAAGTCGCTTAGGCAAGCCGATCCGACTTTGCCCTGGCGTTTTCTGCAACGGAAGAAGGACAACAAGTGAAACGCCTGGTAGGAGCTCAAGGATGAAGCCCAACGTGCCGTCTTTACCTGCCACTGCTACGAAGCAGGCTCCCTCACGCATGACGAAGAGAAAGAAGAAAACCACAACAGACTGCGTGCTCGAAAGAAGGCACGAGAGGCTGCTCGAGCTGCTGCCACGCACACCGCGACCGTGCATCGTGCACTACACCATCTCAGGCCGTTCCAGAGGCTGAAGCAGGCTCTGAGACTGGGCAACCAGCTTCTGAAGCTACGCCAGAAGGTTCAATCGCTATATTAGCATCGGTAGAGGCTCTTTCCGTGGACACAGAGCCCTTTCGAGTTGCAAAGAGTGATTCTATGAGGGAGAAGAATAAGTGGGCGTTGCGGACAGCACAGCAGCTTGCGCCAGTACTCATCGCCACGCTGGAGGAGGAGGAGGCTTCTCGAGCACACGTGGCCACCATTCCATCAGATGTCACTAAAGTGGGAAAATTTAATGATGATTTCATTTGTCACACTGAGACTACAAAATCGACAAATTCTGACACCGACAATGTGTCTAGTGACACAAATGCTGATAGTGACAGTGACTGTGAGATGTACTGGCGTATCTATGGCAGGAATTACAAGCGGTCAAAATTGACTGTCACCGCAAACTACGCATCAACTAAAGAGACGTGGCAGATCGCTCGAAAAAATGACAGGCGTGGTGACACGCTACTGAAATACAACTACCAAGTGCTGTGAGTTAACCTTTTCATCAGGAAAAGGCGGTACTACCAAAGGACGTGGGGACCCCGTGCTCAGCTGCTTGCCACTAACTCCCGTAAAGAGATTGAGTTGGTGGACAGGTGGAAAGCTTCTGAAGTCAAAACCTTCGCTAATTTGGCCAACCGATGAGTTTGGCAAGAATGCTATCGGTGCAGACATGGAAGGACTCTGCATTTTCACACGTTGAAACGTGCAGCGGAATTAACCTGTCGTCCGGATATCGTGACAAAGAAGGACATTGACGACTTTGTGGAGCCCCAGAGGACCTCACGTGGAGAGGACTTAACGAAAGGGACGTCGTGGAAGGTTACGTGATGCTGGCCGTGACTTCATTTACAGAGCCATTGCTTTGGATAGTTTCGCGGTTTCTGGTCGACTTGGTGTTCGTGTGCTCAATGAGATCATGCTCAAAAATGGTGTCTACGTTGTTGCTGCTTACAACCATAAAAACGTTGGGCATGCTTTTGTTCTTACAGTCCAAGGTAAGGACCGGTTTATCTACGATTTGAAGGACGGTAAGCCTGTTGAGTCAGCAGAGGATTCGATTGATTTCTATGCATTTGTTCGTCCACATATTGTCTGCACGCAGAATTAAAAGATAGGAGTCAGTAGGATTTCCGCGGGTTTGCTTAACTGATAATGAACTTTCCCAGCAAATTTGTTGTGATGCATGGATTATTATCTGTAAATTCTTGTTTCTAGATAATTCGGTACTTGACCAGGGAAACCTCAATGAGGGAAAACCTTGTGCGAGCAAAAACGATAAACCCAGTGGGAAAAAATCTAAAAAGAATGCTGAATATAGACACGCTTCATGTGCTTGTATTATCAGTGTATTTCTATACTGAGTGACCGAATTCTACTTTAGGGATTTCATCCTGAGCTTGGCCCTTAGTTCTCTGAACTGGTGCTTGTCTAAAGCTTTAGTAAAGATATCAGGTATCATTTCTTTCGTATTGCAGTAGGTGACGTTGAAGTCATGCCGCTCTACTTTTTCTTGTACGAAACAGTATCGTACTTGTATAAGTTTTGATCGTCTTTGAAGCTCGGGGTTGTAGCCGATTTTAATGTAGCTCTGATTATCCTGTTAGCCTGCGGTGTAACAAAGCTAAGTTCTTTGAGGAAAAGTTTGAGGAATATCATCTCTTGCATGCAGTGGCATAGGGCGATATATTCTGCCTTTGTTGTAGAGAGAACTACAGTATGATGCTTTCGCGAAAGCCATGAGATAGGACTGCCTGTAAGCATTGTCACGTATCCTCCAACGGAGCGTCTCGTGTCGGGACAGTTGACGTAGTCAGAGTCACTGTAGACCATCAGTTGATCGGCTAGGTTTTCTGAGGTAACATCGGTCGAGTCTCCCAGAAGAAGACCGTATTCTTTCGTTCCGGATAGACACTTTAGACCACGGATGACTGCTTTCCAGTGACCCATCTCTATATTCGCTAGGAATTGGCTGACCTCTCGCATGTAAAAAGCCATGTCGGGTCGAGTGCCGACCATAAAGTACGTGATACTGCCTACGGCTTGGCGATACGGAATCGATTTCATCGCACCTTTCTCTTGCTCACTGCACTTCGAGGCCACAATGACGAGATCCTGGACGTGAGCTTCAATAGTACGGGCTCTAAACTCGTGACAGCGTCGGCAGACGGCACGTCGCGTATCTACAATACCATGACTGGCGCGTGCCAAGCCATTGTGATAGGCTAAACTCTCCGTAAGCAGCCAGCCTAGTCTTCCAAGAGAGGCTTCGGTTCCTGAAACCTATTAAAGATGGATGTGTGTTTCGACGCACAATTGGTGACATCACCTATTACATTGCAGTGTACGTCGATGACTTACTGATCATTGCGCCAACACCAGCACTCGTCAATGAGCTGAAATCAGCCCTGAAAAAGCGATTTTCCATGTCAGATTTAGGGGAGGTGAAGTACTTACCCGGCTGGCCCATTCAACGTGACCGCAAGAATCGAACGATATTTATCCACCAACAAAAGTACGTTACGAAGGTCGTTGACCGCTTCAGCGACTACATTCCGTACCCTTTGCAACACCAGCGACCGCCCCTTACCGAAGAGTGCAGTCGGGTGTCGCTATGCCAAGCGACGTTCCGGCAGCGGTTCAACGCCCCAGAACCCATCAAACGTTCAAGGGGTACCATACCCCCCCCCGTAGGCCGAGTGTACTACCAGCAGCCCATCACTGCCCTTTACCGGTCTGAGAGAACTGCGTCTTATTAGGCTAAGCCCCGTGGTGCGCACAACCTGCCCACCCATCATGAAGGCTTAGCGCTCTTCAGTAGGACATACCGCCTCTACAGGTGGCCGGGGAGTATTCGTCCACCTGGCCGTGGCCTCCACCGCCGGACATGGGGTCGCTGAGCTGTCTTCTTCCCGAGGCCTGGCGAGGGACACACACGCTGGTAGTGTCCATGTCCGCCGCATCCGTAGCAGCGGACCAAGCTCTCGGCTGAGCTCAAGTCCATGGGTTCAGCTCGCTGTACGCACCGGTATCAACGGGCTGCGTGACATCAGGAGCAACATCGTCATTGTTGCGATGCTCCGCCTCCCGAGGAACGCCAACCTCATTGTGGCGATGCTCCTCTTCCCGAGGAGCACCATCCTATTTGTGGCTGTACTCTTCTTGGAGGGCGATTCGAATCGCCTCCTCCATAGTTGTCGATTGCACCCGGAATAGCTGGGTGCGAGCAGGACCGACCTTCAGGTCGTCCATGAAGACTGTTGTCTTGATGTCTTCAGGCAGAGGATTCCCTGCCAGAGATGCCACCAACGTGCGCATCTATTGCACGTACTCCTGCAGATCACGTTTACCTTGCTTACACGCGAGAAAGCGTGAGCGCTGGCGGAACTCGTCGTTCGCCAATAGGAATGCGGCTCGAAGCTGTTCACACAGCTGAGCCCAGGATGCAAAGCATCCAGGAGATGTCGTCTCCCTGGTGTGTGTCCAGTGCTTGGCATGTCCACCAAGATTGGACACGGCAAAAGCCACCCGAAGTGGCTCGTCCGAGATGAGACCCGCCTTCATGACGATCTCCACCTCACGGACCCAGAAGTGAAGGTTATCTCCTTCCTTCCCCTCAAACGCGGGGACCTCCAGCCTTATCGGTTTAGGCCTGGTTGCACGGAGAGCGGCCACCGAGGCCGTCACGGTCCCGCGAACGTGAGCGATGAGACCACGCTCGTACGTCTTAAACGCGGCCACGCGCTCGTGTTGATCGGCACGCGTCGCCGCCGCCAAGGTGCGGAGGACATCTTATCCAAAGATGCATCTTATCTTCCGAACATACTCGTGCTGTGAGTCGTTCAAGCGAGGAAACTCACTTCGGTTCATCGTGGCTCAAACGTTGAACGCACAGAGGATTCAGGCACTTCAATCTACCCGCGAAGGTGTAGGATTGACTACGAGTGCTACCAAGTGTGACGGGGTCACACAGCATCTTGCACAGAGGAAGTGCTTATGGGTATTAACTACCCGAGTGAACGTTAGTCCACGTGTTCCCGGCCTCAAAGGGAACGGTTTGCTACTTGGAGATGTAAGACTGATGTATTTATAAGTAAGCTTAGCGTTGATCCTTTACAAACTAGAGGTTACCTATAGTGGAGCTAAGTAGTCATGCCCTAACTGGCTCCTAGAGCACCTGGTACCGTGTACCAGGTGTCCACAAGAGTGATGGGTCACTCTTTATGTAGCCTGGGGTACACCGGATTGTACCCCGTTACAGCATTGTTAACCTCGTTAGCGTTTCTACAAGAACTCATCGCGGTCCTGAGAACCGGAGTTCAGCACCTCGTCCACAACCTCTTCGAACTCTTCATAAGCAAGGAGGCGGGGAAACTCAGGGCTGTAGAGCTCATGACGGTCAGCGCCCAGAAAACAACTGCGATAGCTGCGCCGAATTCATGGCGGCACAACAGTCTCCCACGCGCGATCATTATTTCGCGCGTTTGTGGCTTAACGTTGCCGCCCAACGTGAGTTCATGCGGTCCTTGCATTCGTCAATAATTTCTGCCAGTGTGTTTTTGCGCGGCTGGAGCCCGACAGGAATGAATATTGGCTCACATAACTTAATTCAGTACTGGGCGGGGACTTCTAGAAGGTGATAATGTTTCAAGTGGGGGGATTCTAAAACGAAAGGGACTTAGCTTTTACAGTAGCTTTGTGGTATTAAAAGCCAGCTCAGTATAATACCGGCATGGCTTTGCACGACGGCCTCGTGAACTGGCCGCTATTTTTCGGCTGCATCCTCGTGGGCATCGGTCCGCTCGCAGCGCTCTTCTTCGTGGTGGTAGCTAAGCGTGCACAGCTGGTGATTCTGGCGTTGAGTGGCGCCTTCGTGTGGCTCGTTGCCATCCTCGTGACGGCGACACTTTGGCAGATCATCCCTCCCCTCAAAACGTCGCTGTCGGCTACAGTTCCCGTGGGTGTCGTAATTCAGGAAGCATTCCGCTTGCTCTTCTTCTACCTCTACACACGCACAGAGCAGGCCGTCAAGCGGGTAACGACGTCCTCGCACCAGCTACCGCTCAATGACATCACGTCGTCACTTGCAGGCGGCGTAGGCTTCTCCGTCATGCACGCGCTGCTGATGTTTGGCAGCCTCGTGGGGTCGTCCACAGGCTCGCGTGGTGCCGCCTTCTCGGCCTCTTGCGAGAGCATCCCGCTCATCTTTTCAGCTGCCATCTCAACGCTGGCACTCACGGCACTGGATGTGGCTCTAATGGTCGTCGCCTTCGACGGGTATCGTAAACGGTCCGCGCTGGCAGTAGGAGCCGTGTTCGTCATTCACATGGGTGTCGCCCTGTCGGTAGGTGATCGTTGCAGTCCATTCCGTTTATTCTCTATCCTTTAATTTGTGTGTGTGTTTTTATTTGGGGCTGCTTGCTACTGGTAGGCCCTTGCCAACATGGAAACCAACGGCTGCTACATCTCCATCCCAGCACACTATGCGGGTGCGGCTTTAGCCTGTGCAGGCGCCACGATGATTGTATGGCGCTCCAAGAGACTCGCCGTGGATGCCAAATAAACAGCAACACAAGACTCTCGGATAGTGTGCCGTCGTATCCTAGTTAGTGGATCGGATAATGTGCGAGGCCCTCGATTCCTTTCTCTTACGGTTAGCTTGTCCGCTATGGAGTCTTGTTTACTCAGGCTTCGGAGAGTCGCTGATCCACGGGCACGTGCTGACGGCAAGCTTCCTTGATCGCCTCCTCGTTCACAGTCCACACCTGCGTCGCCTTGTGCCAGCGATAGAACTGCTCGATGCCCTGCTCGTATAACATTTCATAGCCCTGGATGCACAACACACCTCCCGCTGCATGGGCGTGTGCTAGCATGGGCGTGACAGGAGGCATGTAGGCCGCGTCCAGCACCACTACCTTGCTGCCGTCTGCGCGTGCAGCCACGAGGTGGTCAGGTAGCTGGAAACCTGCCTGTGCCGGGATCGTGCCAACAACCACATCGACCCGAGCAAGTGTCTCGGGCGTTAGCTCTGACAATGCCTCGGCCTCGAAGCGGGCAGCCACAGCCTGAGCCTTGTTCAATGTACGGTTGAAGACGAACAACTTGCCTACACCCAACTGACGCATCGCGTACGACGCCGCCATGGACGTGCCACCAGCGCCAACCACAAGTGCCGTCAATTCATGAGCAGGTTTCTTGACACTGAGCGTGGCCAGCCGCTTGGTGATGGGGCGTAGAATACCCAGCCAGTCCGTGTTGTCGCCCTTCCAGTACGGCGATCCATTGCGGTCTTGACGCATGACCGTGTTCACTGCGCCAATGGCTCGTGCAGCTGGTGACAACTCGTCCAGGTGCTCCATGATGTCCACCTTGAAAGGAATCGTGACGGAGCCCCCGCCGAAGTTCGTGTTCGGCACTTGCATGCGCTTCACAATCTCCACCACGTCCGTGGTGTCGTGCAGACCGTAAGTGAAGAGCGAGGCCAGCGAGGTGGACTCGAATCCAGCATTGTGCATCGCAGGCGACGGCGATTTCTGGATCGGGGACCCAAACAAGAAGAACTCGCGCGCTGATGGAACAGCAACAGACAAAAGGCAAGAGGAAGAGTAGTGAGATCGATGCGCATTATCGGAGCTCATGAGGTCTTCGAAATTAGATACCTGGGAGAAGTCCAAGCTGTTTGCGCAGAGTCATGATCTCCTCGATAGAGAGTTGGCCTGGCGCTGCAGCAGCAGGCAGTAGTGGATGCGTCACAGGCGTCAGCGTCCGGTTCAGAACACGAGTCAACTTGCCAGCCTCAGTCGTGCACAACGAAATGATCGGCATGTGCTGCTGCCACGCACTCGCAAAGTCCTTCGCCACACGATCGACCATGAGTGCATCGACAGGAGAATAAGCCTTGACCACCACCTTGACGATCTGGACTCTGCCCTGCGAGTAGCACTCACGGAAAATCGCCTTAGCTTCCGCTTCGGACGTCGGCTTCTGGACGGCGTGAAAGGACGAAATAATGGCAGAGCGGTGACGGTGAGCCAGCAACTGCTCGCGTGCCTTACGAGACCAGCACGTCTCCATGTCAACGAACTCGCAACCCAAACGAACCCCCAGTTGAAGCAGCTCGAACATCTTCTTCTCATGTTCCTCGCCATCGGGGAAAGCGCCACCCTGGACCTTCGACCGCACCGTGAAGATGATAGGAAGAGTAGAAAGCGAACGAAGAAGCGCCACTTGAGCAGCCACGAACTTCGTGTCCTCCGCGTATTTCAGTAGATCCACACGTAGCTCCAACGCATCTGCACCCTTGGAGATGTCGTCGATGAGCGAGTGAGCATCGTTCAAATCGGGGAACGTCAGCGACAAGAAGAACGTGTCCGAACGGCACGACGAGCGGTAATCGAAGCTCGTAGGCAGACCCGGAATAACGACCGAAAGGAAACGCACAAAGTCGCGGTCGATGCGCGGGTAGTCCACGTCTCCAGCGTTCACAACGAACTCAAATGTTGAGCTGCGTTGGTAGAGAGGCTCCCGTCGTGCCCAAACGTTTGCGTGGCTGTCTCCGAGTGAAGGGCGGTGTGATTCCTCCACTGAGTCCAAGTAAGCCAGAACATCCTTCATGGCGCGCTGCACGTGGACCACGTACGGGTACTTTTCAAGCGCGTCCACGATCTCTGGAGTCTCCACAACGCCGCCACCGCAAGAAATAATGGAAGCAGGCGGAGGGTTCGCAATCAAACGTAGCAAAAGTTCCTTCTGTTTCTCGCGGAAAGCTTCCCACGTGTGATTGTGGCGAGCGACAAAGTCTGCAATGGACTCACCGAACTCCTTCTCCAGCACCTTGTCCGTGTCCAGCAGGTCCAGCTTCAGTGCAGCAGACGCAGCCTTCGCCAATGAGCTCTTGCCAGCCCCACGCATACCAATCACAAACACACCAGGGATCGAGGTTGCAGCGTCAGTGTTGTTGATCTTCTCCTCGACAACAGGAGCCACTTGAAGGCCAAGATGCATCTGCACGTGGTCCCAGAACTCCGGGTACGTCTTGTCTGTGCATTCCTTGTCCGTGATGATAATGTTGTCCACCACGGAGCCGAGAACGGCAAAGCTCATGGCGATACGGTGGTCGTTGTGGCACGCAATCGAGACCTTCTTCAGGTGCTCAGTCTTGCCTGCAGTACCCTTGATCCAGATGCCATCAGGTAGCTCACCACACTCCACGCCAATCTTACTCAGCTCCGTCACCATGACCTCAATGCGGTTGCACTCCTTCACACGCTGGTTCGCAATGCCAGTGATCTTGGTCGTGCCATCGGCCACTGCGGCGAGAGCGACAGCAGTCATGAAAGCGTCAGTCATCGTCTCCATGTCGATCTCCACGGCCTTCAGCGGTGTGCCATCCTGTGGACCCGTGACCGTCGTCGACGTGGCGTCTTGGGTCGTGGTGCACCCCATTGAGCGCAGTAAAGTGTGAAAGGCAGCATCTCCCTGGAGACTGGTGTTTCCCAAAGCCTCCACCGTCACCTGTCCGCCTGTGATAGCAGCGAATGCCAGTGGGTACGTGGCTGACGACGCATCCACTTCTACAGACACTTCCTTCGGATTTTGGTACACTCCGCACGGCACACGGTAGCGATTCGGGGCAAGCGTTTCCACCGGGATGCCAAACTGCTTCATGAGTTGCGTGGTCATCAAAATGTACGGCAGCGAAGTGGGTTCCTTCTCTTCTAGCTCCAGCACGAGCGGCTCCTTGGCGTACGGCGCACTGATCAGCACAGAAGACACGTACTGGCTGCTGACTTTGGCCGCCAGACGCACAGCGCCACCACGCAGACCGGAGCCGCGGATCGCCAGAGGCGGACAGCCCTCATTCTCCAAGTACGAAATGTCGCAACCATTGCCTCGCAGGGCATCCACCAGCGAAGCAATCGGTCGCTCCTTCATGCGGTAGTTGCCTGTCACGACCACCGTGCCGTCGTTTTCACTCGGGACCAGCGTCATCGCACTCGTGAGGAAACGTGCCGCCGTCCCAGCGTTGCTGAGGTAAATCTCCTCACCATCCGCCACAGTGGCAAACTTTCCAGCGGTTCCCTCCACGACCAGCACAGCGCCGTTATCTTCCCACGAGAACTTGGCTCCGACCTTCTGCAGCGCGTTCATCATGACCTGAGTGTCGTCCGAGTGCAGAAGGCCCGTAATGCGGCACGAGCCTTCGCCAAGAGCAGCCATGAGCAGCACGCGGTTCGAGATGGACTTGGATCCAGGCACGCGGATAGTACCGTTGGCCTTGGCCCCAGGCAACATACGAACTTGCTTCTCCAGTACAAGTTCAATCTGATTGTCCTTCACGGCACGCGCGTACGGGTTGGCCAGTACCTTGCCGATCTCTTCCAGCAACACAATCTTCTTGACGCCCTGACTGTTCTTTTTGTCGACCTCCATCTTCACTAGGACGTCACGTGTCGCTACGTGGTCCGGCACGCGCACGGGGAGTCCATAAGCAGCAAGACAGCGACGTAGACGACCCACTGTGGCCGAGGTGCAGATACCCATGCCACGAGCGATCTCGGCCTCTTTGATGCAGCCCATAGAGACGCACTCGCCGTGCAGATACTCGGGCTGTAGCAGCGCCTCGATGCCGTGGCCGATACTGTGGCCGAAGTTGAGGATAGCGCGCAGACCCATCTCCTTTGTGTCTTGGGTCACGACTGTGGCCTTGACCTGCACAGTAAGCGCCACAACGCGCTGGACGATGTCCATATCCGAGAGCGAGAGGATGGTCTCGGCCGAGTTCTCGAGCAGCTCGAAGAGTTCGGCATCGAATATGGCGCCAGACTTGATAACTTCACCCATGCCATTGATGAGTTCGCGTTTCGGCAATGTATGCAGCACGTTCAGGTCGATGTAGACGCGTTGAGGCATGTGAAAGGCACCCAGCAGGTTCTTGCCGGCCTCTACATCGATGCCTGTCTTGCCACCGATACTCGAGTCCACGCAGGCAAGTAACGACGTTGGCACCTGCACAAAAGGCACGCCGCGCATGTAGGTGGAGGCCACGTAGCCAGCCAAATCTCCCACGACACCCCCACCCACGGCCACTACACAGGTGTCACGGTGGCAGCGCTTGGGGAACAAAACCTCGTCCTCGATCTTCGCCTTCATCTCGCGGCATTTCGATGCTTCGCCAGCAGGAACAGCATGCAACAACACACGGCGCGCGGCGTTTCCCTGGATCTGAAGCAGCTCGGCCAATTGCGCGCGCAGGGGCTCGGCGTAGAGCGGTCCGACGTTGGCATCCGTGAGGATAACGAAAGTGGAAGTGGTCGGCAGACGCTGCAGCAGATCCTCAGCGACGAAGCGCGACTGCAGCAGCGACGAGCCCAGTACGATATCGTACGAGCCGCACGGAACCACTTGTGGCGAGCCTGACATTGCGTGTTGGCGGTTAAAACGGAATGACGTAAATTTGAAGGGGACACCTGCGGCAGATTTGTGCCCCCGGGGGTATTGATTTGTTTACAAAGATTTTTTTTTTAAAAAACGACAATTGCGTCTAATTTATTAGCCTCAAGATGTAACGGGGTACAATCCAGTGTACCACAGGTTACATAAAGAGTGACCGGTCACTCTTGCGGACACCAGGTACACGGTACCAGGTGCTCTAGGAGCCAGTTAGGGCATGACTACTTAGCTCCACTATAGGTAACCTCTAGTTTGTAAAGGATCAACGCTAAGCTTACTTATAAATACATCAGTCTTACATCTCCAAGTAGCAAACCGTTCCCTTTGAGGCCGGGAACACGTGGACTAACGTTCACTCGGGTAGTTAATACCCATAAGCACTTCCTCTGTGCAAGATGCTGTGTGACCCCGTCACACTTGGTAGCACTCGTAGTCAATCCTACACCTTCGCGAGTAGATTGAAGTGCCTGAATCCTCTGTGCGTTCAACGTTTGAGCCACGATGAACCGAAGTGAGTTTCCTCGCTTGAACGACTCACAGCACGAGTATGTTCGGAAGATGGGAGGCATCTTTGGATAAGATGTCCTCCGCACCTTGGCGGCGGCGACGCGTGCCGATCAACACGAGCGCGTGGCCGCGTTTAAGACGTACGAGCGTGGTCTCATCGCTCACGTTCGCGGGAGCTTGGAGACCTCGGTGGCCGCTCCCCGTGCAACCAGGCCTAAACCGATAAGGCTGGAGGTCCCCGCGTTTGAGGGGAAGGAAGGAGATAACCTTCACTTCTGGGTCCGTGAGGTGGAGATCGTCATGAAGGCGGGTCTCATCTCGGACGATCCACTTCGGGTGGCTTTTGCCGTGTCCAATCTTGGTGGACATACCAAGCACTGGACACACACCAGGGAGACGACATCTCCTGGATGCTTTGCATCCTGGGCTCAGCTGTGTGAACAGCTTCGAGCCGCATTCCTATTGGCGAACGACGAGTTCCGCCAGCGCTCACGCTTTCTCGCGTGTAAGCAAGGTAAACGTGATCTGCAGGAGTACGTGCGATAGATGCGCACGTTGGTGGCATCTCTGGCAGGGAATCCTTTGCCTGAAGACATCAAGACAACAGTCTTCATGGACGGCCTGAAGGTCGATCCTGCTCGCACCCAGCTATTCCGGGTGCAATCGACAACTATGAAGGAGGCGATTCAAATCGCCCTCCAAGAAGAGTACAGCCACAAATAGGATGGTGTTCCTCGGGAAGAGGAGCATCGCCACAATGAGGTTGGCGTTCCTCGGGAGGCGGAGCATCGCAACAATGACGATGCTGCTCCTGATGTCACGCAGCCCGTTGATACCGGTGCGTACAGCGAGCTGAACCCATCGAATTAAGCTCAGCCGAGAGCTTGGTCCGCTACTACGGATGCGGCGGACATGGACACTACCAGCGTGTGTGTCCCTCGTCAGGCCTCGGGAAGAAGACAGTTCATGGACCCCATGTCCGGCGGCGGAGGACACGGCCAGGTGGACGAATACTCCCCGGCCATATGCAGAGGCTGTATGTCCTACGGAAGAGCGCTAAGCCTTCATGATGGGTGGGCAAGTTGTGCGCACCACGGGGCTTAGCCCAATAAGACGCAGTTCGCTCAGATCGGTGAAGGGCAGTGATGGGCTGCTGGTAGTACACTCGGTGTACGGGGGTTACGGTACCCCTTGAACGTTTGATAAGTTCTGGGGCGTTGATACGCCGCCGGAACGTCACTTGGCATAGCGACACCCGACTGCACTCTTCGTCAGAGTGGCGGTCATAGGTTGGTCCTTGGTAGACTAGCCATTGGTACGGTGAAGGAAGTACCAATGGACCTCAACGGACCTGAGCGTTTGGGTTCGATGAGCTCGCGCACCGCAGTGTCGCTTGCAGCTCTCGCCATGAACAGCATGGCTGTGCCAAACGTAAGGCACAGCTCGGCTTTGGTGTGGCAAGGCTGAGATGGGCCTACCAGTCCAGGTCGATGGCGGAGCGTTGGTTCCCACCTCCGTCATCACTGGGGCGTCTGATACAGACCGCCAGGACGCAGAAGCGTCACGTGGCTGTCAACGCGCCTACAGCTCTGCGTACAGCAGGACCATACTCCGCTGCGGCAATGCCACGCATGGGGCTTTTGCCCGGCATGTGGGCCTGCTACACCAGCAGCGTCCAACGCCGAAAGTCGTCGCGCCGTACGGGCTTCGACAGTGGTTATGCCTATAAGCGCTAACCAGGTTGGTAACACAGTACCACACGCAGTCGTCCAGACTATAACTGAAGAGGAAGGCATTGACAATGCTTCCTGTGTGGGTAACACAGTGCCACACGAGGTCTCGAGCTCCTCTGATGTCGTCAACGGGACATCACGACATGGGTAACGAAGTGCCGCGTCACGGCAGCCGCCGCAAGTCGGGTCCGAACCTAGTTCAGGCCGACGTCGCTTCAAGCGACTCGGAGGCCAGGGCCCGGGCTCCTCTGACTCGGTCGGTGGACACCAACTCTGTCCGGTGTGTGTGCGGGTCTGCCACACCAGCCGTCCATCCCAACACCGAAGGGCGTTGCGCCGTATGGGCTTCGACAGTGGTGGTGCCGAAGAGCATTCACCAGGTGGGTAACATAGGTCCACACTGCGGATAACAAGTTCCGCAATCAGCGAACCTGCTTAACTCTTTTGCTACCAAAACAAACGAAAGCTGCATGTTTTGCAAAAGTAGGCGGCGAATCCTCCATGAAATAAGCAAAACTTGTTATTTTTATACAACAGGTCATGTGGTATTTCTCTGGCTCGAAGGAATTGGCTCTTTTAATTATGGCCAATGGCGTTATAAATAAGTTTCACCTTTGCTCATAATGGTTCGACATATTTATCGTATTTTCTCCAATCAGCAGCCAAGCGCAAAACGACGTTATACACGCAGGAGGTGTTGTTTTTGTTTTTGATGGCTACTGAGCCATTGTAATTCCCTTTCAAAGTGATAGACACCAGTGCGGTATATGTCAGCAAAACCAGCTGATTGTGTTGATTTTACGAAAATGTTAGCTTTTTTGTATGGAGTGCAATTTACTTGACCTACTATAGGAAGCAAAAGGGTTAAGGAGACCGACATTCGGCTCCGAGCATGGGTAACAGAGTTCCACGCAAGGTCACTCAGACCATAACTGATAAGGAAGTCGCTGTATGCGCTTCCGGTGTGGGTAACAGCGTTCCGCACATCAAGGCGGTAACACAGCTCCGCAACCAAGGTGGGTAACATAGTTCCACACAACCAAGGTGGGTAACATAGTTTTACACAACCAAGGTGGGTAACAGAGCTCCACAACCAAGGCGGGTAACATAGTTCCGCACACAGAGCCATTGTCTCGAGACACGAGGCTGTCTCGGCCTCGCCAGACGTGAGCAACTCGCTCGACGTCAAGTCGCGCAGACTCAAACTGCTGACGCGAAGACTGGATGCCTTTGGTCGGCACGGCCGACGCAGCCGTCCATGCCGGCGCTGTGCACGAGGCAGGTAGCCGTCAAGCTGCCAGTGGCTATCACAAACCACGAGAGATTCAATGGTCTCAAGTTCAAGTGGGGGAGAGGCTCGGAAATACCTTTCCTCCCTGATCTTGAGGAAAAACCAAGTTCCTTATGGAGCCAGGCGTCGATATACATCGACTGCAGGCTGGAGGCGAACAGCCGAGCTAGAGCTCAGGTATCTCTAGCCAAACAAGAAAGAGTGGCGACGGAAGCCACTGGCGCTGGGTGCCTCGTAATCGCTGAGCGAATCAGCGGTGTTGGGTGCATGCAACCACACACGAGGCGACGCACGGACCTGGTGCAATCACCGCACAGGTCCCTTGGTATGAACGACCTGTCAAGCAGGGCGAACGGAAAGTCTTATCCGCTGGCAAAGCGGTTGCGGCACGTGATGTACGCAACGCGCCAGGTTTAATGGAATGTGGAGCCATAACCCAAGTGTGGTGCACGAGTGCGCACACAACTGACCAGGTGGTGGTCGAGGCAGCGCACACAGTCGTAACTGGTGCCGCGCCGAGCATGCCACCGTGGTAATGGCTGCTTGCCTCACCATGGCTCGGTACCGCATGGGTACTCGGTGTCAATACCAGACACCAACGCCGCAGTGGCATGGTGGTGATATATGCCCACCACGGTCGAGTACCATCAAGGTACATGGTGTCTATGACAGACACTGGTATGGGTGTAAATGATATGCGCCATACCACGACCCGATGCTGCTCTGGGCGTATGCGCTGTGAATCAGCGCACGTACCGTGCATCGGCACTGGCTGCTGTCGAGCAGCCTGCCGGGAGTTCCGCGTAATGAACCCGTCATGCATGACACACATAAAGTGTACGAAGCACTGTGGTACGTGTCGTACACAGCGCACCTGGTGTACGGGACCATGGACTTGCACACTGTGCTTGCACATGCGTCGTGCATGATGCGAGCACTGGCCATGAATCCGTTCAGGCGACAGCACACCAGAAGCTGTTGCCGCCAATCATGGCAACCTTGTGGTGGGCGTGCCGCACCAAAGGTTAGTACCGGAAGGTACATGGTGTCGATGGGAGACACCGGCCCCACGACTGAGTACCACAAGGGTACACGGTGTCGATGAAGGACACTTACGTGCCGTTGGTAGTGACCAAGACGCGAAGAGAGCGTGGCAGAAGCTCCGCCCGCAAGGATGGATCCTTGCTGGAGTCAAAGGCATGGCCCGAGGTGAGCTGAGAGCTCCCTCTAGTGCTGGGGCAGGTGTTGCCCTTCTCGGTGTCGTCCTCGCGGGGGGCACCATGCTCCGGACGCGTTCGCGAGGACTGTCGTGTCCTCTGGTGCGAACTGTGAGCGAATGTCACACGTTCGGATGCTCTTACACCCTGTGCCAAAGCACTGTACACCGTAGCCTGGAATCCCCTTCTGGTCTGTACATTTCAAGACCAACATCAGGGGAAAAGAAGAAAGCTAAAATGCCACACTTGAAAGGGCAAGTGAATAAGGCGATAATGCATTCCCAGCGTGAACTGGCATTGACAACTACTACCCAAGTGGAAATTCTTGAAGACCAGCGCTGATATCCGGATCGAGAAGCGGTATACGAATACACATATATTGGTGGTGTGAGGCCACTTGCTGTGTCGTCACTAATGATCATATTATAGAGAATTATGCAGCCTTGCATATTCGTTTTTATTTTCTTAAGTGACCAACCGCGGGATGGTCAAGCTACAAAGGCAAACCGTGATTGTAGAGCCACCAATGCCCGCTCTACATCGTTTCGGAGACTATCTTGCAGGGAGCAAATTTTTGCTGTTTGTCGTTAGCCGGAGCGGATATTGTTTTTACATAACATTTTCAATCAGGATAGATTCCGTCCGCAAAATATTACACGAAGTCGTAATTCGATCCGTTTATCTCGTAAAAAAGCGAGGTACGCTGTCGTCTACATACTCAGCAATCAACGGTGACGCATTCAACACATTCAGATCCTTATTACAGCCGGGCATATCAATGAACGCGTGCCAGATATGTAGATCTACTGTAGCGATAGCTTCAAGTATCACAGTTGCTCTTTAGACGCACCTTGGAAGGCTCCACACCATGAACTGGGGCAATTCTTCAATTGCCATTTCATACAATCTACAGACCCCAGGATACCAGAAAATTCACGCAAAGAAAATTTGTAGCTATGTCGATATGAGTTGGAAGACGTAATTGACTACACCTTTGCCAGGTCAAGATGGTGCTACTCCACTTCAAAGTGGTGAAGTAACTAAACCTTTTTAAAATTTATTCTCAATTTTTACATTAGAGTTTATGTCACTTCACAAATATGTCGAGTAAACGCACTCCGTACTTCAAAGTGGTTTATTCGCAGTTCAAAGCGGATCAACCCTCCTGAGCGTGTGCGCGAGCACTTCATTGCCATTGCTCGCTCTCTCTTATCAATCTTTTCCCAAGCCCTCAACCAAGCCAAGCCTCTACCTACCCCAAGATGCCCAGAGCCCCGCACCTCGCATTTGCCAGAGCTCGTGTCCTCGACTGCCTCCGTGTCGGCGGTGACTGGACGCTTGTGGCCGCCCACAACGGAATCCCCGCCACCACATCACGTCGATTTGTGGAAGCAAACGGAAGCACACGTCGCTGAACGATCCGACTTGGTACTTGTACGGCTGGCTCCGTACTCTTCAATATGTAACCCCATTCAAGGTACGCAGTATACTGTATTACAATATATTTTTAAATGGCATACTAACCGACTTTTGAACTGGTGCTACAGGGTGTTTTAGTGCTTTTAAGGCCAAGATCAAGGCCGACCTTGCCTTGCCTCGTAAAGGGCTGGTTGTGGAGCATCCTCGCGGGACGGTTGCGGCTGCTCGGATGGAGAAACTGGAACGCGCGGCGAGACGCCGCATCGGATGTATCGACACGCACCTTGCTAACAGGTTGACACTGCATTGCCAGCATTCCGTTGCTGCCGCGGAGCGCATGGAAGACATGCAGTACGGCACCTAGCTGCAGCTCAGCCTGAGGGGACCACTTTGCTCTGCGTTTTCGCCACTTTGAATTTCCTTTTTAGTGCTACTTTTTCGTAATCAAATTTTTGTTTTCATTTTTTTAAAAAAATCCGGTTTGAAGTGGAGTAGCACCATCTTGGCCTGGCAAAGGTGTAGATCCATATATTGAAATATTGGCTGAAGTAACATTTTCCAATGCCTCCAGTACAGTCGATTCTCCAATCAAAAAACAAAAACTCATCCAGCGAATCGGCTGAGCAGCCGTAGCCTAGCATTTTCAAAGCTGCCGTGACCTTGATGGCAGGATGGACACCATATTTTCCTGTGCAATCCTTTTCCACAGGAAATATATTTCGTGGCACCCAACCTCGTCTAAAATAGATAGAAACAAGGTCTCGCTCATACGAAAACGCCGTCTGAATTGCTCATCAATGTACGTGGGCCTCTCGCCGAAGTACATTTTCCTGAAGCGGTCGTACGCAGCAACATGGTCTCTCTCAATGTTGAGGCTTCTGCCAGGTCGCGAACCTTCATGCTTATTTTTGCGCGATCTTCGCTTGCGGCGGATGTAGGAGAGAGAAACGGATACGCTGAGCGCCCTAGCTCTTGTCGAGCTCATCTTCCCCGCAGCTTTTGGACTGCGCATTTCCAACTCCGTAATCTGTAAATAGACACCTTGCAATACAGGTGGTGGATCTGATCGATTGTGACGGGGTCACACAGCACCTTGCGCTAGAGGAAGTCGGCTACCGAGAGTATACAAACTCTCAGTGACAGTAGTTTACAGGTCCCTTTTTTGTCGAAGGAAGCATAGTGACCAGTTTAAGGTAAGTTGTAAGCTGAATGTATTTATAGGCAGGCTAAGCTAGAGTTAAATAAACAAGCTAAAAGTCACCCATAGTAAAGCAATGCTTTTATCAGCCAATGGTTGGCCTCTGACGATCCTGTTACCATGTACCAGGTATCCCAAAGTGTTGATGTGTCACACTTCATGTAATCAGGGGTACAATTTTGGTTACGTACCCCGTTACATCCTTCTCCACTTAGGTTCGGTTTACCGATCAATCATAATGAGGAAGTGTGCGCCACAAACTCTCATTCTCAAAGTTGAAGTACATCGACTTGGCTACGCGAACGCAGCGGAGGCTCACTTTACAGTTAGAGCGCTCTTCTTTTCGGACAACCGACCGAACCCGCGGTTCGCTGAACATGTGTTCGGTTCGGGTAGTGAGGACGAGTCCGAGTCTAGGAGCACTCACAATGCTCCTGTGGGCTCCGCGGGAGGGCACACTCCAGTACCCAGTGAGCACGACGACGACAGCGTGCACTTGCTCACAAGAGACCACGGCGAACACAGTCCCAGGACGTCTGTCCGCTCTGAGAGTCCTGCCGTCAAGTCTAAGGGCTTTCTGAAAGCCGGTGACGACGATAAAGTGAAACCTCTCAAACATATCTCGCTTGCCAAGGGTCTTGCGTGTGCTAAGACTGGTAAAGCCACAGCCGAAGACGCCAAGCCTTCTAAGAAGTGCACGGCTTCGAATTCTCCACTCCGCGAGGAGAAGGAGACTGAATAATTCTTTCGGAGCCTCTTCGGTTCCTTGGATGAAGAGGAAGAGGAGGGTGACATCCATGAGCCCCTGGAGATCACGAACGATCTCGGCCAGGAGGACTTCCAAGCTGCCCAGCGCATGCGTGGGGGTCAGGTGGCGACACCCGTCAACCAGGGAGCTGCCATCAACTCAAGAAATTATTGGCCTCCCGAGGAGAGCTCTGGAACCGACCTCTTTCTGAAGAACCTGTCGCTCCTCGTGGGCTTGTCGGCCACACTTCTAAGGGCGTTTACAAAAACGTGCCCTGGTCCAGAAGGAGCAGTTGTTCGCCGACAGCTTGGAGGCGGCCCGGTGCGTGCTTCTCGCGCCGCACCGAATTCCTCTGAAGGACTTCACGACTTGTCGTAAGAAGCCCGAGAACCGGGGTGATCTCTACCCTCTCTGGGGCTATGTGACGGGCCGTTGTCACACAACCGCTACCGTGTCCACCACGGTAGCCAATCAACACGTAGAACAGAGTAAATGGTTGGCGCGGTCTCCTGTCGAGACCGCGTCGCTAACTATCAATCTCAGAGTTATATTTGCCTGCTTCCTCGATCCTTCCTGTGTACGCTACAGTAACGGAACTTCAGTCCCGTTACATCTGGTAGCACTGTGTAATCCGTACAACGCCCACGATGAAGATGAACGACACGTCGATAAGCGACGCGTCCAGGATGACCAGCACGTCATTAGAACACGCAACTCCCCCCACCTGTCCTCGATTGAATGAGAAGCGGTACACCGACTCGCTGCTGCATCCGGCGATGCTGTCATCCAGACTCTGCTGACGGCCGGCACTAAGGAACAACAACGCCTGGCCGCCCAGGAATACATGGCGCGTGAGCTCGCTGACCTCCGTCAGCGAGTGTCGACTCCCACGCAACCCAAACACAAGACCGACATCGTCAAGTTAGACGTCTCTACCTATACTGGTGAAGGCGCTGGCCGCCTTCACTTGAACCGGTGGTTCTGTGAGGTTGACATCGCTGTTGACGCTCGGCAACTGTCCACCGATCTCGCGAGGACTCGTTTCCTCCTCTCCAAGTTAGGGGAAAAGGCGAAAGAGTGGGCACTCGGTAAGCTCGTCGCCGACGCCACCTACTTCCCGACGATGGCGTCCATGAAGTCCGATCTCCGGCTCGCATTTGAGCCACCTCAAGACGAGAACGTCCAGCGGTCCGCATTTCTGTCGCTGAAGCAGGGACGCATGTCCATGCTCGAGTACATTCAGCACACTCGGCATCTGGTGTCGTGCATCACGACCCATCCCGTGGACATGGCGACTCAGGTCCACGTCTTTGTCTCGGGACTGAACGCTGGCTACCAGCGTTTCTACTTGACAAGGAAACCTCCATCCACACTCGAAGAGGCCTTCGTGATTGCTTTGCGCGAAGACTACAGTGGCACGGCGTCGCAAGCATCCGACGTCTCGAGGCCTTTGGCTCACGAACCTGGTCCCGAACCGATGGAGGTGGATGCGATTCAACACTGTGACGGACGTCGGATGCCGACGTCATCCAGTTCGTCAGGTTCGTCGAGTTCGTCGCAGTCTTCAGCACGCACACCGCGTCCGCTGCGGTGCTTCCGCTGTAAGAAGTTTGGACACCGCGCGGAAGTTTGCCGCGCTCCAGCTCCTGTCGTGGCGACCGTCACGACCCAGTCCGACGTGGCTATTACCCCTCCAGCAAAAACGACGACGACCAGTAGGTGCGGGGCGCCCTACTGGGTCTGACAAAGGGGATGGTTCCCTGGTGGCGAAACCTCCTCCTAGCCCTCCTGTGCCTCACGCACGCTATCGGCTACCACCTCCGGCAGTGACTCGAGACTGATCGTGCTCAGTCTCCACGTTGAGGGAGCCACACGACCTATTCGTGCGCTCCTGGCCTCAGGCGCGACGAACAACTTTTTTCGCGCCGAAAGCCTGTCGGTACTGCCACCGGGCACGAGCGTCCGCGAAGGACCCGGCTATATTGTCGTCAAGTATGCTGACAGCAAGCCGCGCCGAGTGCCTCGGCGCGCAGCCACCTTCGCGTACGAGCTCGACGGCTTCGATGACTCCGACGAGTTTCTGGTGATTGAGCTAAGCGGAGCCTTTGAGTGTGTCTTTGGCATCCCATGACTTGCTCGCCACCAACCTCACATCGACTGACTGACGGCCACAGTCCGCCCACGCGACATCGATGTGAATGCGGTGCTGTCGTTCCTGAACGGCACGCCGCCCCTTTGTCCACACGTTGCTGTCACGGATCCGGACGCCATGACCACCGTTGCACCTGAAGTGAGCGATGGCCCTTCATGTGCAGCGTGTGCGCACGCAGCTTGTGCCAGTCGTGAACACACATCTCAGGACGTACCAGACGCGGTCGAACAGGGGCTCACGCGTCCTGACGAGCAGCGGCTCGAGAAGAGAGACGGGGTTAAGCGCGCGTGGTCGAGCTGGGTTTCCCGCGTGTGATCGAGCGGGAGCTCCCCGAAGTAGTGGATATGGTAGAGCATGGACTCTCACACACGGTCGAGCATGGGCTCCCGCGGGTGATCGAGCGGGAGCTCCCTGAAGAAGTGGATATGGTAGAGCATGGGCTCTCACACACGGTCGAGTATGGGTTCCCGCGGGTGATCGAGCGGAATCTCCCTGATGATGTGGACGCGGTCGCCTCAACAGACCCGCGTCCTGGCGCCGATGATGGGTTCCGGCGCCCAAGTACAACAGACGTGATCGAGTGTGGTCTCTCACGGTCTGCCTCCCCACGACCGGTTCGTCGCCGCGGGCGTCGTAACCCGCGGCGACCCCGCGTGTCCTCCTCGGACTCGGACTCAATCGACTCGGAGGTCATCTCGGTTCTGGTTGGAGATGCGTCATCGATTTCGCCACGCGTCCACGACGTTGAAGTCGCACGTCCGCCGTGTGACGCCTCTGAGATCGTGCAGCTATCTATATGGTCGTGGAAACATTTCCTCCGCAACCTGAAACGTGGTGACATTGAGCAAGTCTGTCTGATCGTCGCGGAATCTACATCCATCGCGACTGCCGAAGCCGGATCCGCATCCGCATCCGCCGATCGGTCGCGCCCCAACGGAGCTGAGCCGAAGAGCGCTCGCGAAGCGCGTTATGCCGCTCAGTCGTTGCCGGCCCTCGAAGCGTCCGGCAACCCAGTCGCTCCACTAGTCCGCAAGTTTATGGATGTTTTTCCTGACAAGGTCCCAGCTGTTATTCCGCCGGACCGCAGTGTTCGACACGAGATTGACCTCGTGCCCGGAGCAACGTATTGTGTGACGCGGCAGTGGCCGCTTCCCCGCGACCAAGTGGAAGCTATTGATGAATTTTTCGAAGGTCGTTGGCAAGCTGGTCACGTACGCGAAAGCCTTTCTCCCCACTCCAGTCCCACCTTCTGTGTCAAGAAAGCCACCGGCGGGTGAAGAATCGTCCACGCCTTCAACAAGCTCAACGACTTCACCATTCCGGCGCAGACCCCGATTCCGCGCAAGGACATGGTGCTCGACGCCATGTCGAGCAGTACCATCTACAGCACCATCGATCTGATGGACGGTTTGTACCAGATCCTGATGCGCGAGAGCGACGTGCCGCTTACGGCAGTGAGCACGCCCAGCGGTATGCTGTGGGAGTGGCTCGTGATGCCGCAGGGGCTGAAGAACGCCCCCTGCCACCTTCAACCGGATGGTCTCCAATCTATTACGTCCGTACCGCGACTTTGCTCCTAGCTACTTCGATGACATCATCATTCACAGTCGTGCCGCTGACGACACGACGGACACGGTGGTACATCTACGACACCTGCGCAAGGTTCTCGAAGTGATGCGAGAGAACAAGCTTTACGCAAATTTGAAGAAGTGCATCTTCTGCGCTCCTGAGATCCCAGTACTCGGGAGCTACGTTAGCAAGGACGGGGTCCATGCTGACCCAGAGAAGCTCGCGGCCATTTTGATTGACCGGTGCCACAAGACCAGAAGCAGCTGAGGCAGTAGCTGGGGCTCGCGACGTATCTCCACCACTACGCAAAAAACTTTGCCGATACCGTACGGACGCTATCACAACTCCTCAAGGCGGACGCCACGTGGTCGTGACGTCCCGAGCACCAGGCGGCGCTTGACGCAGTGAAGACGAGCTTATCCACCGCGCCCGTACTCATGCTTCCTAATCACTCGAAGCCGTTCCACGTGGTCTGCGATGCAAGCGACTACGCCATCGGGTGCGCCCTAATGCTGTTCGACGACGAAGGGCGCGAGCGAGTGGCTAGCTACCAGTCGCGCCAGCTGAAGCCGGCGGAGTGTAATTACCCGGTCCACGATAAGGAGCTCCTATCGATGCGCTATGCACTCATCATTTTTTTCGTGTACCTCTTGGGCGAACAGACCTTCGCCATCTACACCGACCACGCTTCGTTACGGACGGCGACCAAGAGCCCACACTTGTCCCAAACGCATGGCGCGATGGCTCTATCTCGTTTCCGAGTATAACTTTGTCGTGCACTACAAGCCTGGCAAGACCAATATCCTCGCCGATGCGCAGTCGGGTCGCCATGCAGTTGGCGATGAAGACGATGACGAATGTGCTGTATGCACCGCCGAGGAACGCGCTGCGGTGGAGGTCACGGCGAGAATCTCCCTACGAGATATGATCGTGGCCGCGTACGAGTCCGACGCGATGTGTCTAGAGCTGATCCAATACCTGAGAAACCCTCCTGACTCGGTGCGGCGCCGCCTGTCAACGCGCAGCCGCTCTCGCATCGGCCGACAGAGCCTTGACGGCGATCTACTAACTTTTCACGTTGAACGTGACGACCCGCCACGTATCGTCGTCCCACTGGATGACGATCTATGAGCTCGTCTCATTCACGGGTTCCACGACTCTCCGAGCAGCGGTCATCTCGGACGCGAGAAGACACTCGCGTCGCTCTCGCGAGACTTCTGTTGGCCGCACATGCACAAATGGGTGCGCCAATGGGTGCGCTCCTGCGAAGCGTGCCAGCATGTAAAGCCCTCGCATTCGAAACAAGCTCCACTCCGTTCATTCGAGGTGGCTACCGCGCCGTGGTCGTCTGTTAGTATGGACTTTGTGTTCGATCTCCCACGTGACGCACAAGGTCGTGCCGGAATCCTTGTCTTCGTCGACCAATTCAGCAAGATGGTCCATCTTGCTCCGGTTACAGCGACCATCACCGCGAAACAGTCGGCGGCAATCTTCCTGGATACGGTCTACCGCCATCATGGTCCTCCGTCTTCGATCATCTCCGACCGCGATCCCCGCTTCACAGCGACATTCTGGCAAGAGCTGTTCCTCCTCCTCGGGACGCGGTTGAAAATGTCCACCGCGTCGCATTCAGAAACGGACGGCCAGACCGAACGGATTAACCGAGTTGTCGAATACGTCTTACGCAGCTTCGCTACTTGATTCAAGTCCTGGAGCTCTTTCCTACCGATGGTTGAGTTCACGATCAACAATGCTGTCCACGCGTCGACGAAGTTCACCCCGTTCTTTATCAACAATGGGCGACATCCCCGTGTTCCTGCCCTCCTCGGACTTTAGCGCTCCATCCCCGATAATGCTCAGACCGACGACGCCGGTTCCACTTCGGTCAACGTTCTGACGCGGCACGGCTATCTCACAGCCCGACCTGGCATGCGAACGCGTGCCGCCACACGGACGGCACCATCACCAGTTGCCGAATGGACATCCCGGACGCTGATCAATCCCCGTCAACGTCGTCGAGCGGTCGGACTGCAGCCTTCTCCTGACTCGGCACCAGTCGCCGAGCCACCGCCAGCAAATTTCGATTCCAATTCAGAGCCGCAGCCGCGCGACATCGCGATTTCGTCGACCAGCCCGACTCAATTATCCGATATGTGCGAGACGCGATCGCGACTGCAGTCGATCGCCAGAAAGAATATACTGATCAACATGGTCGTAAAACTTTGGAGCGCTATAGTGTTGGTGATCGTGTATTACTTTCGACTTCGGGAATTACTCCTACATCCGTGACGAATTGGGCGCCAACAAGTTGGCACCGAAATTTATTGGACCATTCAAGATCTTGAAGGTATTAGGTGACGCCTACACGTTGCAACTTCCTACGGCTCTACGTCTATACCCTACCTTCTACGTTGGCCGTCTCAGACGATACGACCCGGCGACTATCCCTAGCGACGCGGTGGACCCACCGCGTCCGCATACCTGCGATCTCCCCATCCGTCGCGCGGCCACTGCACCCGACGACGCAAGTCCTGATTCTCTCGCTCCAGATCATCCATGCGCTAGCTCAGACGCCGCATCTCTGTGGCGTCCTCCCACCCGCGCCGATCCTCCATTCGAACGCGACGGTCCGGCGCCGCTTGTTGATACGGCAGGGCATGCTTGCCATATTGTCGACCGTATTCTGGACCACGCTGATCCCCTCGTCCCGCCCACTGGTCGCGGCGCTCGACACCGCGCCAATCTGATCCCCTCACAGCGGCGCTACTTGGTGCGCTGGTTGAGCCCCATGCCGGATAGCTGGGAGCCTCGTGACGTTCTCCTCGCTGATGTTCCGGACTACGTGGCGGTGTACGAGGCGGACCTCGCACCGGTGACGGTTCGCGCTGAGGACGCGCCCGTCCGGCGCGGCTAGCCTCGTCCAAGGCTCGCTGATAACGTCCGATCACGTCCCTCTCCACTTCAGGCACAGGCACCGCCTCCACGAGGCGGCGCCACTCTTCACGATCCGGTCGCGCGAGACCAAGCTCGCGACAGTGTGGACACCCATCTTCGAAATGCGCGATGCAGCACCGGCGATCCTGGTCCCACGACAGGCGACAGACTTGCCCAGCTAGCTCACCGACGGACAACCAAGCGTGATCAGCTTCACGCTTCTTCAACATGGTTTCGAACGCCTCGCGACCCTCCAGGTTCCACCACTTCACGAACGCTGTCCACGCACGATCGAGCGACCTGATGGTCACGGTGGGCGTCACCGTGACGGGCTTGCCACGCGTCGCCCGGAACCGTTCAAACAACCGCTTCATCTCGTCCGGGCCGCGCGTGTCGCGGAATGCACTGCATCCGTGCAACCGTTCCAGCTCCTCCTTCATCGTCGTCGCTTCTTCGCCATCTTCTGCCATCTCGACTCCAAACGCCAAGTGTGGCGTGTTCTCCATCTGAGGTGGGGGATGGTGTGACGGGCCGTTGTCACACAACAGCTACCGTGTCCACCACGGTAGCCAATCAACACGTAGAACAGAGTAAATGGTTGGCGCGGTCTCGTGTCGAGACCGCGTCGCTAACTATCAATCTCAGTTATATTTGCCTGCTTCCTCGATCCTTCCAGTGTACGCTACAGTAACGGTACTTGAGGCCCGTTACAGGCTACCCCTGGGTTCTTCCCGAGAACCGTCCCAACTGGAACTCGTGTGAGGACATGCTCTGGGCGTACGTTGACTTCTCAAGTACGCACCCTTGGAGTGAGCTCCATGAAGATCAGCTGCTGTCCCGCCTTCTGGACCAGCGTGATCTTCGTGTCCGGTTCGCCCACTTGGTTAGTAAGATCATGCTGCCAAGGGACCTTCCGAAGCGCGCGGCTTCTAGCACTCACGATGAGTGCGTGTACGTAGTGTCGCCAACATCCGTACACCGTTTGGGCAAGAAGCTCCGGACTTATCCCGAAGTTGCCGCCGCTTCTGGTTCCAGATTGCGACAGCCTTCTGTGCAGTCTATTAGGAGCCGTTCAATCGGCTCCCACGAGTTTTCGGAGTGAGCATACCCCCCCACCACCACCACCACCTACTTCACGAGGATCTGTCGCTTACCGCGACGCCGTTGCTCATGGAGAATCCGCTCCACGTGGTAGTGGACTTCTCCGTTCCAGTCAAGCAGGGGCGGAGGTGCTCTCGTACGAGTACGAGTACAAGGCGCCTCAGGAGTGCTACTCTCGTCCGAGTGCGTTGCCTGCTGTCCCGACGCAGTGCCCAGAGGTTGGCCACCTCCGTCAACGCGTCCTCGTGCTTGAGATTGCACTTGGCTTTGGGACTGGCGGTAATGCTGCCGCTTAGGCCAGGATCAGGGAGATCTCGCTCTTCTTGCGGTCCGCCTGGACCTGTTGGAGCGGGAGGTCTCGAGCCTGCATCAGCGGGTGAACCGCCCGGCCTCTTTGTCCGATCTTGACGAGGCCTTCCGCCTGATCCGACATATCGAGGCTCTGCTGCCACGTACGGAGCCGCCTTCGGCGCACTCCCAACCGTACGCGTATGGTGCGTACCCGACGTACTCGACGTACTCGGCGTATGGCGCTGGGGTCTGTTCATACAGGGCCCCTCCGACGTGCGGTCTCGACCGCAGCCTTGCTATTCAGACCGAGACTTGGGTGCCTGCTCCGGCGCCCTCGTCGACGTCTGTGACCGGCCCTCGCTTCGAGGAGTTGTGCGAAAGTGGGTCTGCGAGTGAGAAACCCCCTGCGGATCATGGTACCGCTTAAGATTTTCAACGTAGAACGTCGGGTGCGTCGTCATTGACTTGGGCAGGGCGATGGTGTACGACGCACCATGTCTGACCAGGACCGCGAAGGGTCCAATGAAGCGGTGCTTCAGCTTGTTGCTGCCGACAGAGCTGACGGTGTCTAGTGGTAGGTTCCTCGTGTCTAATAACACTAATTCACCCACCTTAAACACAGTTAAGTGTCCTCTTCCATGTTTGTACGAGTTTTCTATCTGTATGTCCTGGGCCGCTGACATAGCATCGCGGACCCTGCTGATCCCACTCAGCTTGATATCCGCAAGCGATTTCACTTATTTCCGCAGCGAAACTGGTCTCACATCTGAGACCTGGGAGGAAAGAGCTTTCCGAGCCCCCCCCCCTCACTTAGAATAGAGGATGCAGCGTCTTCTCGAAGAGTGAGAGGCACTCTGGGGTAGCGGAAGCCATTTAAGTAGAACGGTGTGAGCCCCACGGACGCGTGCACCGCGTTGTTGAGCGCAAACTCAGCAACTGGAAGCTGCGTCGACCACGTATGTGGGGCTCCTGCGCACACACTGCGCAGAGTGTCCTCGAACACTTGATTGACGCGCTCCGTCTGGACGTCTGCCTGCGGAAGGTCCGCAGTGGACATCTGCACGTGTTCCGAGTAAAGGAAACAGCGTTTTTCAGAACGCAGCCGTGAACCGCGGATCTCGGTCCGACACAATCGGCTCCGGGAGACCGTGATAGCGGAACACGCTATCGACGAACAACCTCGCAATCGTTTCGCCTGTGATGGTACCGACACACGAGCACCCAAATCCCAGTGTTGCCGTGTCCGTCGGCGGGAAGCCCAAAGATGAAGTCAAGACTCATCGACTTCCAACAGTCAGCCGGAACGGGCAGGCTCTGTAACGGAACCGAAGCGTGCCCTGATGGCTTAACCCGCTGACATGGTTCGCATGTCCTCACGTACCGGGCGACCCACTTGTTTTTGTGGGTCCACCAGAAGGCCTGAGAGACCGACAGAAAGGTCTTCTCGCGGCCCAAGTGACCGCTAAAGGATGCCTCGTGCACCTCCGCGAGGGTATCGAACCTCAGTCTCCGGTCGTTGGGTACGACCACCCGTGGAGGTCCACTCGGCTCTACCCGGTAATAGAGGAGGCCATCCTTCAGCTCATATCGGTGGAGACGGGAACGCTGTCGCGACGAAAGCCAGTCGGACTTTGCGTCCGTTCCTGCTGCTAGGAATTTGACGATAGGCGCGACAGCCTCATCGTCCCTATACGCCACGCGTATCCGATCATATAGATTCATTGCCACCCGTGTGATGTGGGCCAACTCTTAGTCTGGACACCGAGAAAGGACGTCCAAAAGCACGTTGAGCTTGCCCGGATTGTACTCAACGCGGAAGTTGTACTCCGCGAAGAAGGACAGCCACCTCGTCATCTGTTGGGAGAGGTGAGGCGAATTCGTCGCCGTCCTCAAAGATGCGTGGTCTGTGAAAATCACAAAGGGACGTGAGCCCAGAAGATGAGCCCAAAACTTTACAAGAGATTACTTCATTACCAGGAGCCCTTTGTCGTGGACAGGGTAGCTCCGTTCGGCAGCTTTGGGCTGCCTGGACTGGAACGAGATGACTCGTTCGCGTCCAGCCGTGTCAGTCTGCAGCAATGCACAACCGATGGCATAGTCGGAGGCATCGCAGACGACGCTGAACGGCCTCGTCTCGTCCGGCAGGGCCAGGACAGGAGCCTCTTGGAGACTGACCTTGATGCTGTCAAAGGCATCCTGGTGCTCTTGCTCCCAGCGCCAGTCGGCGTCCTTATGAAGAAGGTCCGACAAGGGCTTAGCGAGGCCCGCGTACCCCGCGCTGTACTTGTGAAGTTAGGTGGCCAAGCCCGGCCACTTTTGAAGAACTCTCTGGGATCGGGGCGTCGGCCATGCTGCAATGGCCTTGACCTTGTCTGGGTCAGCCCGAACGCCCACGTTGCTGACGAAGCAACCGAGAACCTTGATCTCTGGTGACGCGATGACGCACTTGTCGATGTTGGCGTAGAGCTTGTTTGGTCACATCATGTCCAACACTCGATGGAGGTGCCCCAAATGCACCTCCATAGCTGCCTTGCCTCCATCGGCACGGCTATGGACGAAGATGTCGTCGAAGTACGTTTGTACGGAGGCGCGCAATGGCCTGAACAGTTGTGTCACCAGGCGGTTGAATGTCGCCGAGGCGCTAAACAAGCCATGCGGCATCACGAGCCACCCCCAAAGCATACCGTTTAGAGTGATCACCTCGGTGAGCGGGATGTCGCTCTCTCACATCAGGATCTGGTAGTATCCGTCTACCAAATCCAGCGCACTGTACAGTACGCTCCCGGCCATGTTGTTCAACAACACATCCTTTCGTGAGATTGGTGTTGAGCCGGCACCTTCAGCTTGTTATAAGCGTGCAGACGCCACTTTCCGTTCGGCTTCCGAACGCAGAAAGCTGGCGTCGAGTGCGGGGATTTCGACTCCCGCACCATGCCTACCTTCGCTTTCGCGGCGAAGAAGGCATCAATGACCTCGCACTGTTCGCGCGGGAGAGGCCATTGCCTCGTGACACAATACTTTGTGCCAGGCACGAGATCAATCTCATGCCGTACGCCTCGATCCGGTGGGAGTTGGGTCGGTGGGAGTTTGTTCACCACGTCCGCATACTCCGTCACCAAAGGAAACACCGGATCCTTGAGGTTCATAAGGATCTCTGATCCCAAGCGCGCCTGGCGCTGCTTGCTCAACTCTTCTAGGACGTCCTCGTCCAAGACAGAGAAGGAGTTCAACTCCTCCCGAGTGGCCTCGGGTCCCAGAGCACCATCTCGGCAATCTCCCCAGCCTTGAGGCTGGCCAGGAAAGAATCCGCCGTCATTTCCTCGAGGTTCAGTATCGCTGCAACCTCTGGCAACGGTTCAAAGTGGACACCAGATGCCTTGACGGGTAAACCGGTCTCGTCATCGAAGATGTGATAATACTCTTCCACCGGCCGCGTCAGAGGAGCCCGGGTCCTGGGCCTCGAGTCGCTTGAAGCGACGTCGATCCGAACGAGGTATAGATCCGACTTTCGGCGGCATCGTCGTCGACGGCGACCGTGACGTCGGGCTTTGCTGCCCACGTCTAGGAATGTCGGCGCTACGACATCCGAGGCACTCGCGGCCTCGTGTGGTACTGTGGTACCCACACAGGAAGCGTGTTCGACGCCTTCCTCTTCATTTAAGGTCTGGGCGACCGCGTGTGGCACTGTGTTACCCACACATGAAGCGTATCCGACGTCTTCCTCTTCAGTTAAGGTCTGGGCGACCGTGAGTGGAGCTCTGTTACCCACTCTGAACACGCTGTTCTCAGTGTTCGTGACAGCTGCAGCTGTCTGCGGAACTATGTTACCCGCCTGTGGACCTAAGTTACCCACTTGGCCAGCGCCTTTTCTGGGCGCTGCCACCATCAAAGCATCCTTGGAGTCGTCATATACGTCGACGACTCCCAAGCATTGCCGGATGCTTCTGTACCCATGTAGCCCTTGCAGGCGCCCCGGGTCCTGACAAAGGTGGGAACATGACTCACTAATGCTCTGTCGGACTGCGCAGGGCGGCTGGCACCGATTGCCTTGCCTCGCCAGTCGATCCAGGGCTCGTGCTTCTCAAGCCAGGGCATGCCCAGGATCATATTATATGGATCCATATCGAGAACAGTGAGCTGTTCGAGGCTGTCAAAGTCTTCAAACTTGACGGCCAGATCCACTTGGACGTTGGGGACAGTGTCGACCTTCCCGTCGGCCAGTCGCACTGACACCGCCCCGTTGCCTTTGCTTTCTTTTAAAGCATTGGACAACTTGTTGCAATTACGAGCAACCGTCTGGCGGCGTGCGAAATTCTTCGACGTCCCAGAATCGATCAAGATTCTAAAAGGGTGATCGTATCCCCGTACACATCCGTGTACTACAAGCAGTCCACCGCTATGTTTCGCCAATTCGAGAGTGCGAAGACTCTCCGGGGCTAAGTATCCGTGGTACGCGCCACCCGCGTACCTCTTACGAATACTTAGCTCTTCTCCAGTGGGGCGGCCCTACAGGTCTCCGGCGTTCCTCTGACCCCGGGATCCTGGCTTCTGCTAGCGATTCTTGAGGACAGGCTTGTGGAAAGTCCGCACTTGGTAGCACTTGCTGGTCAATCCACGCCAACGCGGGTAGACTACCGGAGCCTCTCTGAAGCTCGTCACCATGGATAGGAGCGACGTCTCCCATCTGAACGACTCACAGTTCGAGTCGGTTCGGAAGATGGCTGGCATCTTCGGGATAAAGGCCCTGTAAAGCCTGGTGGCGTCAACATCGGCCGAGTAGCTCGAGCGTGTCAATGATTTCGACGCCTACGACCTAGAGCTCGTCTCAAATGAACGGGGAAACCTGCAGGCTCCGGCGACGGAAACAAGTCCGCCATACCCAAAGATAATACGGTTGAAGGTGAAGCCATATGAAAGGAAGGAAGGTGAGAACCTTCACGGCTGGGTTCGAGAGGTAGAGCTTGCGATGGACGCGGCTCTGATCTCGACCGAGCAACTCCCCGCTGCCTTTGCGCTCTCCAACCCTAGCGGTCGTGCTAAGAGCTGGGCGTACGCGCGGGAGGCGGCATCACCTGGATGTTTCACATCCTGGGCTCAGCTGTGCGAGCAGCTTCGAGCCGCGTTCCTCCCGGCGAACTACGAGTACTGGCAGCGCTCGTGCTTCCTCTCATGCAAGCAAGGAAGGCGCGAGCTGAACGAGTACGTTCGCAAGCTCACGGCGTCCCTAATGGGCAACCCACTCAACGAACACATCAAGTGACAGTGTTCATGGACGGCCTTCGTGTGGGACTCAGCTGTTCCGGGTGCAGTCAAGCACCCTTGAATTTCCCGTTCGGCCCCTGATTGGCTGAAACCTTCCTGAATGTCATAAAAAATAGTACGTGATAACTAAGGGAATTCGGTACAGTACTGCACCCCGTTTTCGTGGGGGGCCATATTGGATTTTCAAATAAATTTGAGTTTAGCTTACAAACAGTAGTTCATTTGGATTCAGGATTATCACATCCGGAAGTTTATCAAAGATCCAAGGGCGCGAAAACGGGGTGCAGTACTGTACTGTGTTTTCGTTTAGAATTGAAGGGTCTTCTAAAATATCCCACATTTGTGACGTCACTAAAGCGCGAATGCACGACGACTAGCCGGAAGTGAATCACAAATTGCTCTCCGGGCGGGCAATATCATAAAGAAGACATTTTGTGTGCACTTCGAAAATATTAATCGATGTAACAGGGGTACGTAAACCCAGGTGTACCTTTGATTACATGAAGTGTGACACATCAGCACTTCGGGATATCTGGTTCATGGTATCAGGGTCGTCAGAGGCCAACCATTGGCTGATAAAAACAAAGCTTTACTATAGGTGACTTAAAGATTGTTTATTTTACTTTAGCTTAGCCTACCTCTAAATACATTCAGTTTACAATCTACCTTAAACTGGTCACTTCGCTCCCTTCGACAAAACGGACCTGTGACCTACTCTTCACTGCTAGTTTGTATACTCTCGGTAGCCGACTTCCTCTAGCGCATGGTGTTGTGTGTCCCGGTGGGTTTCCGCGGGACAGTCACTCTTGAAGTGGCCCAGCTTCCCGCAGCCGAAGCAGCGAATGTCTTGCTGTTCGGCGGACCCGAGTTCCATAGGAACTGGTCCGGTGAGACTGGGCCGACCGGGATTCTAAACATATTTCCTGGCCACGCTGAGGCCGGCGTACGCGCCTGCGATGGCTGTTCGCTCTTTGAAGAACCACATGAATCGCCTCATCCTTAGTTATCGCATTCAGTAGTACGAACTGTCTTTCTGTCTGTCCAGTTTGCCATCGGATGGCTCCTACCGCCCAAAAGGGCGACCAAGACTTCCAGGAGACCGAGGCCGTAAAGTGAGGAAGAACCTCGGGTCATCCTTCACAGCGGCGCACAAACTAGAGGTCCTAGACCATTTGGCAAGGGGTGGGGACATCAAGCGAACATTTCTATCTATATTTTCCTCAGTCTAAATATGACAGCCGCCGTACACTTATTCATTGTTGGCGCCGGACACGGCCCAACTTCGAAAAGTTATGCGGCGAATGTGGCAGTGCCAACAAGAAAAAGTCACGAGCGAAAGGTGAGGGCACGGTGCCGCCAAAAGATAAGGAGATTTGTTTAGTACGCTGGATAAATGATTTGAGGGACGATTTCTCCCTCCGAGGAAGGGGTACCTGTTACTGCAACTATGTTACGCATTCCAATTCTAGAAGTAGCAGAGAAAGCTATAATCACCCCTTTTAATGCGTCGTGGTGCTGGCGAATACATGTATTAGTCTACAACAATAGAGTTTTTTATGAAAACTTTTGATAGACAGTTACATGCAATTGCTGGTCTATATGCGAACACTTTTTTGAATCCTAAACTATCAATGCTAGCACGGTATCCGTCCGTCCACCACACGAAACGCTCAGATTTTTTAGCCCTCCCATTGGCTGCCGAGCGAAGCGAAGGCGGCATTGATTGGTTAAAACTGAATTATGTAGCTTACTTCAGTAAATTCATGTGGTTCACAGAGCACATATGGAAATTCGACAAGACTATCCATTATCCGAAGGCGGCATCATTTTAATATTACGAAGATTCCTTTTTTAATCGTACATGCTGCTTTTAATATTTGAGTGCTAAACAGAGCTACTTATTCTCAAATGAAATAGCCCCTAAATAAGCTTCCTATGCTACAAGGTGCTTAGCGTACACGTAGGAATGCGTGCGTTCGAGGCCATACTATTAATATACGTAATACTGTGTTCTTAATAGTTCGTGCAAGAAACAATGACTAAAAGAATAACTACAACTGTTTTGTTGTAGAAATATTAAGAAAATACCTGAATGTGAGGTAGCCGACTGAGCTACCAAATAGTAGCATATGTACAACAGAAGCTGACCGTAAGAATAACGCTGTGCTAATAAACGTTGTCACTTGATCCAAAAAGATAGATAGTTTTAGATCGGACAAAACGAACTCATATGAGACTGCGCGAGACATAATGATACATGTACTAATCAACCATTTGGAGTTATCGAGATATTCGCGTCTAAAGATCGCCCACGTGTTTTCGCACTTTATCGAGTAGCTGAAAAAACAAGCGTCAAAGTTTTTCAGAAATTTGAAGCAGGTGTATCATTCCCGAACAGCGCACTCCAGCCTCGAGAATGCAGTGCCCCGAGACCGCAAGCAACACGACGGCACCCGCTCCTGCCGTCGCTGTTCCAGTGCCGCCCCCTGCTCTTCCTGTCCTGGTCAATGCGGGAGAGCACGGCCCCCACCGTGCCACGAAGCAACCAGCCGACACCAGGGCGCACACAAACACTGCCACCGCCGACCTAACAAGTATCGCTCAACCTACTGCTCCTCGTGTCGCTTTGCCCTCCGCTACAGTACCCCAGCAGGAAGGGTCGCCTGCCAGCGATGAATCAGATGAAGGGAGTGAAGACGAACAGGAGAGCGATGAGGAAGCTGACGACAGTGACGACGAAGATTGGAGTGACGACAATGAAGATGAAGAGGAAGACGAGGAGGCAAGCACTGGTGAGAGTGGTGTAAGCGACGCAGCTGAAGAGGAGGAGGACATAAGTATCAATTTGATTGAGGTGAGTCTGCAACAAACAGTGGCGGGTCTAATTCAGGCCGACAAGTGTGATCGCCGATGTCTTCAGGGAAAAGCCCAAGAACTTGAGTGGCTCGTGTGTTCAATCTCACAGATGACCAGATCAGAGAAGTTGACAAGCCTCTACACGATGCTGGGCGTTCTCATGCAGACGGATACTGTGGAGAGGCACCGAGGAGACGTAAAACGCGAGAAATTTCACTACTACCTGCCACTGGTTGGGAGAGTTTGCCGGTCCATGTTTGCAGAATGTCTCGGGGTAACTCCTTTGACTATCCAGCGATACAAGAAGCGTGTGCGCGAAGGAAACATTGCAGCTAAAGCGCACGGGAACACACTGAACAAGCACGCTTCTGTCATCGATCTCGTGTGGCTGGTGAAGTGTTTTAAAGAGTTCTCTGCGGAGGTCGGGGAAGTAGTACCAGTGCGTGTTCGGCTGCAGAAGACGGCGAATGGCACAGTGAAAAAGTACTACAGCTCTGAGATGTACACTTTGCTGCCGCCGACGTTCACGTGGGATGCGATCTATGATGAAATGCACACATACGTGGAGGAAATCGGGATTCGAGTTCGGGAGCCAGCCAAGTCTACTATGAGGCAACTTTTAGCGCTGCACTGCCCCAACATTCGCATCCGATCTGGCCGTTCGAACGTGTGTGACTTGTGTTCCATTTACCAGTCGCGAATGCGTGGAGGGGCTACCGCAGAGCAAACGGAGGAGTTGGGCAAGCACACACTGTCTGCTAGGGAAATGAGGTAATTTTGGATCTGGGATATGAGTATCATTTTGTTTTACTAGCAATTTCCAAGGTGGACACTAATATCATTTTATTTTGCTGGTGTATTTGTAGACAGGAATATAACAGGGATAAGGCTCTCGTAAAGACAACAGAGGGCAAGGACGTCGCAGTAATCGTTATGGATTACTCTCAGAATCTGACTGCTCCGTCGGTCACATCCACCCTGTCGCAATGGTACTTCTGCTCGTTGGTCTCTGTCAGTGTGTTTGGGATATACTACGAGAATGAAGGCAAGCAAACGAACTACATCTACGATGAGTCTGTCGGTGGGAAGGGAAGCGAGCAAATCAGCTCCACGCTGCAGCACTTTACCTCGACAATGTGTTGGTTCCTGCTGGCAAAAAACGATTGGTGATATACGCTGACAACTGCTCTGGCCAGAATAAAAATAACTACGTGATCAAGTTTCTGCTAGCACAAGCCCACATGGAGGTTTTTGAAAGCGTGGATTATAAGTTCTTCGTGAAAGGACACACTAAGAATTCATGTGACCGTGGCTTTGGTCATATTCGCAAGCACCTCGCCCGCACAGACTGCTGGACTTTGGTTCAGATTGTCCGAGAAGTAAAAGAAGCCGCTTCATCCAATGAAACTGTGCACATTTCACGGGACGATGGGTTCTTCAAGAGCTACAAGCCACTACTCACAGAGCTCTACAAGAAATTGCTTGGCGTGCAGCAGTTTCAAATATTTTCAATGGATTCCACGAAACCGGGGGTTGTGATCTGCAAAAAGGGCCCCACCAGCATTGCAGTGGAGAAGGATCTGCGTAGGAAGCTAGATGGCCATCTCACCGAACGCCACAAGGTGACGCGCATGTTCAGCAGCTACCTGGAGACGATGCCGCCGCCTCCGCGAAATGCAGATAAAATCGACCAAATGCATCGCACTATCAGGCCTTACGTCCCAGACGAGTATCAGTCAGATGCAATCTACGCAGCTCCAAGTAAGCAGCAAGGGGACAGTGCTAAAGTCGCCAAACAAGCTCGTCGAGAGCACCGAGCGGCAATGGCAGTGACCGCGAAAGAGAACCAAGACAAACGCGGTAGGCAGGATGACGAAGATCAAACGAGAAACACTAAGAAGCGAAAAGCTGCGTGCACTGGGGATGCTGTAGTGTAAGTTTGCCAAAATGTCCCGCCTAAATCAAAATGATACTGATGTCCATCACTAAATTTAGGCTTTTTTTTCAGATTATACACATGGGCTCACTCGGATTTGATCACACAAATGCGGTTTTAGACACTTTCTACTGCGTTTTAGCCGAAACGAATAGCACCACGCGATTCTACGGGCGATTCTGCCTCAGACACTGCAAAAAAAAAATGAAAAAGTTGGTCATCCACCGAGGTAAGTTTTCCAGAGGCTCACCACTTCGTCAATATCTCGTGTCCGAAGGTGTGCAAGGGCTCAAAACGAAGCCAAGATACATAGGTTTGTGTTGGTGCGCCTAAATCGCGATTCGTACCTAGGTTGATTAGTATACTTATGTTTCACGCGGTCTCATATGTGTTACTGCTGTAAACCATTGTTTTACAAGAGTTGTTTAGACAGCAAAATCTGATACTACACTTAACGGGCGGCGTCGCCGACAAGGGCGTAGGAAGCTATTTTAAACGGAGCGGTAAGACAACATCAAAACACGAGAGGTGTTAATTATAATTGGTTAAAGAGACCCCATAAAGAAACGTTAATAAACTTTAAGCCTGCATGACGTTTAACCATCCTGGAATCATCGTTACACTATAAAAAAACACCGCCGATAACAATAACAACAGCAAGGCGTCTTGCGACGCATTATCCAAATGCTTTATTCATAACTGACACATATTAGAGTGTCTAATGACTTCTTCTGAATCAGCACAAATTGAGCGCTAAATGCATTAAAATGTACAAAATTGATGTTTTTAGCTATGGTTTGAGAGGTGAAGAATCTTTAGTTACTTACAAGATTTAACAGCAGTACAAGCGAATATGTAGTGCAAGCTAAACACGCCATTACTATCGTCTGCGTTGATGTGAGCTAGGTTTCATGGCTCAGAAACGGCCCGTGGTATCTAGACATGACGCTAAACTAAGGCAAAGTGTCAGTTTCGTAGTCCCGACCAGTTTAGTAGCCTCGATCGTTTTAGCCTGTTATATTAAGCTAGATCACTGTCAACGATCGTAATTGGCTAGTATTGAGCTAGCGAGCTTTCACCTAGTCTCCTCCAGCAGCTTATACTGTACTCTGGCCACACTTTCGTTTCTCCACCATGGGGAAAATACGCGCCAAGTACAGCGAAGCAGAGCTCCATTGTGCCGTCCAAGCCGTTCTCGCCGGCGCAGAGCTAAAGACAACAAGTAAAGAGACGAAAATCGCGCATAGCACACTGAAGAAATACGTGGCTGCTGCACGCAAGAACAATCCTCACGAGCCCAAGCGTCGAGGGCCGCCTCCAATGCTTTCGAAGAGTGCCGAAAATGGCATTAGAGACTGGATTCTTCAGCGACAAGTGACTGGCCATCCTGTCGGACGGAAAGATGTCTTGCACAAGGCACAGCAGATTGCTGAGCTCGTGCGTGGTATGGGTGTAGGTGAGGGGTAGTTGCGGCGCTTCATGCAGCGCAACCCTTCCCTTTCACTAAGAACGTCACGATCTGTGACCAAGGCGCGCAATGAAGTTGAAGAAAGCGACCTATCAATACTATTTTCGTCGCTAGCCAAAGTGATTATTGAGCTCAATATGGGTGCTGCACGTGTAGTTAACGTGGACGAGACTGCTATTGAAACGAAACGAGAGCTCAAGCGCGTGATAGCAGCAAAGGGGTCGAAGAATGTATGGCACAGTGACATCAAGACTCATTTTCACCTAAGTTTTGTTGCGTGTGGCAGTGCCAGTGGTTACGTCGCTCCTCCTCTCTTTTTTTCCTGGTGAAAGCGTCAGTGGCGACATTTTTGACACTTGTAGGATCCCCGGTGCAGGGGTTGCAACCACCGAAAAGGCATTCATGACTGGGCATCTTTTTGCGCGCTAGTTACGATTTTTTGGCGACGCGGTTCCTACACCAATTATGAGGCATCTGCTTCCTGTAATGGATGGGTGTTCTTCACATATTTCCCTCAAAATTGTGGACGCTGCTGCAGAATGTGGAATTATTTTGGTGTGTCTACCACCTAATGGAACGCATCTTCTTCAACCGTTAGATGTAGCGGTGTTTTCGTCCTTCTAGAACAAGCTAAAACTGCTGGTAGAACATCTACTTGAAGGACCCTGTACGGGAAGCATTGACAATCAAAAAGCCCTAAGCTTAGCGGCGCTAGCATGGGACCAACCGCATCTTGAAAGTAATATGTCTGCCGGATTTCGTAGCTGTGGTATTTTTCCGCTTTCACGTCCTAACATGCACGCCAAGTTGACCAACTTCAAGCGAAATGGTTTGCCTCAATCTTACTGCAATACAGCGTTCGTCAAAATCTCTGATATTGTGCACCAAGCGATTTTGGTGCTTCCTGCACCACGACCGACCAATACAAGGAAGCGGAAGAGAACAAAGACGTCCGGTCGCATACTTACTCGTGAAAGACTGGAGAAAGAGACTGAAGTGCGGAAGACGAAGCCTTCGCGACGCAAGAAACCTGTAGGACGACACAAAATTGCAGTTGAGGCACTGCCGCCCTTGTTGGAGGCAGCCTCAACAGGAAGCCTGGATCTAGTGGTCCTGTAGAAACAAATAAACCAATTTATGTCATACACTTTCACCTGTGAAGAGTACCTTTTTTCCAACATGCCTGGCACCTGTACCGCACTTTCTCGTGAACAAATGTATACTTTAATTAAGTCAAGGAGGCCACTAAACTGGCAAGACCACACATTTGTGAAATCGGAAAGAAAGCTTTATAAAAACGTTTCACCTGCTGTCATTGATTTGTTAAAAACTTAAAAAATCGGCCTGTTACTCCTAATTTCAACGCTACTTCATATGTGTCAGTTGAAATATTAGATGCCGAGTTATCGCATTTTGTGAAAGCACTCAGTCGAGGCTATTAAACTGGCGCTTTGCCTTAAACATATCGTGTGGCATTTGTATTAACGTTATTAGAAGTGCACGTGGTTCTGGGTGAAAGATGAAGATACAGTGATAATTAACAGCAGTAAAGAGGTTGTAGTTAGAAATCACCATTAGTAAGAAATATTTTTAATGCATGATGCTGACCCAGATTAATAAAATTAAAGTATCGAGGCGCCATTGAGCTTAGCGTTTATTTCTAATATTTATCCTGCCGAAGCGTAGCGGAGGCGGGAAGGCCAAAGCATGAAGAAATAAACCGAATTTACCGCCGCGTAGCGGCGGCGCTCGGCTAGTGTCATAACTAAGGGAATTCGGTATGCTTGGCTTGAAATAAGAACGAGTAGTTTTTAAGTAAAAATTGTGCTCCAGCCTCAGCACCATTATTAGTCATGGCATGACTAATTAGAGTGAACGGTGTATCACTTTTGTAATACACAATACCGTTGGAGGTGCTCTAACAAGTCCTGAAGTAAGGCGTAGTTAGCATTATTTGTTTTATTTGAGATAAAATTTAAACTCAACATGTTTACAGTTGCAACGGAAAAAAATAATCCTTTTCAAATTATATTAGAGCCTACCCAACAAAATACCCCCTCTATGCCGATCACTTTTTGGATTTCGAATCTCCAGACTGGCTCCCGCTCCCAGCTTTCATTTTGAAAGCTGGGAGCGGGAGCCAGTCTCGAGACAGTGAGCGCCAGGCCGTCGAAGAGACCTTACTGCTTCGCAGCGTGGGAGGAGTGCTCAAACGTGGAGAGATCGTTCGGGTTGCAGCTTACTTCCGTGTGGGCCGCCAAGTTGTCGAACGAATTTGGAGGCGTGGAATCAATTCAATCGGAGATGGAGCAGCAGCCGTGGTCAAGTCAAGGAAGAGCGCATGTGGTAGGAAGAAGGTGGATCGAGCTGAGCTGTGCGAGAGAATCGCTGCAGTTCCTGTCAATGAGCGCGAAAACCAGCGTCTGCTTCAGCGCGCGTCCAACATGAGCTGCTACCTGGTTCAGCAGCTGATCAAGGAAGGCTACATACGGCGTGCGCTCAGACAGACCCGTCCACTACTTACACCCACGCACAAGTTGGCGCGCCTCCGGCACAAGGACAAGCAAGTACGAGCTGGCACTCTCCCTACGTCACTGCCTTGTGACGCTATCTCACTCGCCAATGTTAACGCGTACATGCTGCTTCTTGCAGCGAGCAGCCCCCCCACCGCCTACCGCTGAAGTTCCAGAAGCCCCACTGAGCGCTCCTTCAGAATGTGGCGATGTAGTTGCCGTCTTAGATCCGTTTTTGTATCTGTAGTTGCACGGCGGAGCATGAACGCCTGTGCCTTGCTTAGTTTCTCACTGTCAGCTCTCGGTCATAAAGCTAGCTAGCCAGCCTCTCACAAGTTAATAAACGCTCAAATGAACGAGGCGGAGCGCTGCGCAAAAAAAAAACAAATCGTTATCTTTTTCCGAGCGGAAGTCCGTAGTACTACAGTAGTACTTCGAGGCTGTGCGAATACGGTAAAGCGCATTGAAACTCGTCATTAGAGTAGAAGCTATCGCCAGTTTAGTGAGCGGTTAATTCCTTAACCGTTAAGTTAACCGACCGGAGAAGTACTACACGTATTACTACGTGGTACTATAATACCAAAGTACGCTGTACTGTTATATCAATCCCTGCTCACAATATTTCACGCACGTCAGGTTTTGTTTTGTGGGAGAATAAATTTATTCTCAATTCCGTATTAAGTATTAATAATACTACAGCACATGTACCCTCACTACCGTTGCGCGCACCCATTGCGCGAGTCAGCTCGGTAGTAAGTAAACGTACCAGCAAATATGCCTGCGGTCACTAAAGAGCGAGGACGCCTTCCATCGGCTTCTTTCTCTTCTCGCTCCAGCGAGCCGCTACTTCTGCAAGAGACACCAATCCTTACACCGTGCGGCTGGCGCGGATCGAGCGCTGCGTGTTCGTCACCACAGAGTGCGTCATCGTGGGGTGGCCCGCGTTTATGCGCTCCGTGAACGCCTTGCTCGCGTACGTGTTCTTCGTCAGGATGTAGTTGACCGTGAACTTGATCAGGTCAAGCGGGAACTGCCACACGATAGCCCACAGCCAGGCAATCAAAGTGTAGCCGCCGCCGCAGCCGATCACGGCGATACGGTCCGTCGGGTAACCACCGAAACCAATCCAGCCGATCACCGAAGCAACCACCTGGGCGAACACGAAGGCGATCAGCAGCAGGTTGCACGGCTTCTCCGCGAAGAACCAGTTGTTGCTGCCGGCCGTACGCGTCACGAAGATCAAAGCCTGGCCGGAGATAGACACCTGCAGGTACACCAACGAGCGGAGCACACCCTCCTTGCGCTGGATGCCAGGACCGATCATCTCGTTGTCGCGAGTCCACGTAGAGTTCCAGTTGCTAAAGCCCCACACGTAGTCACAAAAGCTGACCTCGTTCGTGAGGGGCACTTCGTCCTTACCAATGAAGGTGACGCCCTTGCCCAGCTGAGCAGCGTTGAACACGTCGTAGTCGCCCTCATACGCCTCACCGCCAGCACCCAGAGTGTACGTGTACACGAACTGGTTGTACGCAGCCTCAGCCGACGGCTTGGCGTCGTTCGGCAGCCAATTCAGGTGCACGTCCGCAAGGTCCTCGAACAGTTTCGAACGCGAGTCGTACTTGTCCTGGTACTGCGTCCAGTACGCGTTGATGGCGCTCTCACGGAAAGAACCCACGTCCGACACACTGGCAGCCTGCGGCACGCTACCCGTCATCTCACCGCAGCCAGTCGCGTTGTTGTCCATCACGCACGTCTGGTACTGGTCCTGGAAGAAGTCGTGGCATTCATCCTTCATGCAGCCCACGCACAGGTTCTCCACACCAGTGCTCTCGAACCCACTCGAGTTGTTGACGACCGCGAACAGCACGATCGTAGACAGAGTCAGCCACAGACCGAACGTGATCGACGAAATGAAAACCTCCTTCAGCTTCCACGAGTCCGGGTGCGGCGAGGCAACCACGTTGTCCTTCGAGATCGTCAGGATGGTACCGTCGTTCAGGATGGCCAGGATCACCACAAGAATCGGAGGGAAGTACCAGTTCCACGCCACCGTCAGGATTCCGAAAGTGAACACGATACGCACAGTCATGGCGATCGAGTACATGGCGTAGTTCTTCATACGCAGGAAGATCTCACGACTCATGCGGATGGCCGTGATGATCACACTCAGACCGGGGGAAACAAGCACAATATCGGCGGCAGCACGGGCGGCGTCCGTCGCATCATCCACAGCAATACCAATGTCGGCCTGAGCCAGGGCCGGAGCGTCGTTCACGCCGTCACCGGTCATACCAACCACCTTGTCCAAAGACTGCAGGTGTTTGACAATCTCGAACTTGTGCTCCGGGAACACCTGAGCAAAGCCATCCGTGTCGTAGATCATTTGAGCCAGGTTCAGTCCAGGAGGCGGCGCAGTGTTGAAGAAAGAAGTGTCAAGGATGTTGGTCGGCATTCCCAGCTGACGGCACGTCTCCACGGCAATAGCCTTTTGGTCGCCCGTCACCATCTTCACAGCAATACCCAGAGCAATAGCCTTCTTCACCGTGTCGGCCGTATCGTGGCGAGGGGGGTCGAACAACGGCAGCAGACCAATCATCTGCCACTCGCACTCCTCCACCGGCACGTCACCGCTGCGAGAGATACCCACACCAAGGCCACGGTAGCCGCGGGAAGCGAACTCGTCGATGCGGTCCTCAACTTCCACGCGCAGAGTGTCAGCGTTCACGTCCATGTCGAGCACCACCTGCGGGGCACCCTTGACGGCACGGAGGATCTCGCCTGTCTTGTTGTCCTTCAGCTTGGCAATCGTGCGCTTCGTCGTGGGGTCGAACGGCGTGTAGTGCAGAAGAGTGTACTCTTGCCACATCGTGTCCTTGCCCGGGTACGAGTTGTGGCACACAACGTCAATGGCCTCGTTGTTCTCCGTACGGGCCGACAGCGCGCCGTACTTCAGGATGTCACCCGCAGTGAAGTTGTTGTAAGGGATCAGGTTGTCCATGTCCACAGACAACTGGTTCAGCGTAAGCGTACCCGTCTTGTCCGAGCACAGCACCTCCATCGAAGCCATCTCCTCAATGCACGTCAGGCGCGTCACAATGGCGTTCTCCTTGGCAAGAGCCGACGAACCGATGGCCAGCGTCACCGACAGCACCGTCGGCATGGCCACAGGGATACCACCCACAATCAGCACCAGAATGTTAGCCACGCCCAGGCAACCGTCCGTCACGATCACGCACGGGTTCTGCGACGTACGGCCGGCCATCTGCACCAGCAGCTCCACCACGCACCAGAACAGGATCGACACCATGCAGAAGTTTCCCACAGTCATAAGCACCATCTGCAGGCGGCCGTGCGAGTCGGCGGACGCGATCTTCTCGGCGGCTCGGCCAAGGAACGTGTTTACACCCGTGCTGGTAACCACGGCCTCGATCTCACCCTGCTTCACAACCGAACCAGAGTAGCCCTCGTCGCCCTCGTTCTTCGTCACCGGCAGCGACTCACCCGTCAGCGACGACTGGTCCACCTTGACCGCGTCACCCTCTAGGAACTTGAGGTCGGCCGGGATCACGTCACCCAGACGCACACGCAGCACGTCACCGGGGACCAGTAGGTCCGCCGGGATATTCTTAATTTCACCGTCACGGAACACCTTCGCCTCGGGCGCCAGCTGGCCCATCAGAGCCGACACAGCGTCGCCGGCCTGCACCTCCTCCAAGTAGCCGATGCATGCGTTCAGCAGCAGCAGGAACAGGATCAGAGCGAAATCGGCGTAATCCAGCAGCACAATCGACAACACGGCGGCCACCTCCATGGCCCACGACAGCGGGTTCCACATGAAGCCCAGGAACAGCGTCAGCTTGTTGATCTTCTCCTCCGGCAGCTTGTTGGGGCCGTACTCGGCCAGACGCTTCTCGGCCTCATCGGACGTCAGACCCTCACGGGACGACTTGAGCTTGTCAAGCGCGGCGTTCAGTGGCACTTGCGCCCACTGGATCTGGCCGACGTCGTTCGTGTAGTTCTTGACGTCGTTGGGCGTCGCCAGGGACATGTACGAGTTACCTGCGGCACCAGCCATTTGGGGTGTGTCTGGTGCGGAGCCTGAGGCTTCGTCGACAGAAAGACTGGGACGGTTAGTTGATCGAAGACGCTCTGACTGGTCTCCACGGGAAACGGACGACTGCGAACTCGAAGAAACAAGTGCGCTGGCGTCGTTGACTGTCGGGAAATTGCAGAATGAAATTGCCGCCACGGACTTTGAGTACCGCCCGTCCACACGACGCCAACCGCAGGTGCTGCTGTCCGCCTTGGAGGGAGCCCCTGCTCTCTTCTCGATAACCGCTCGGTGATTGGCTGATTTGTTTCTATTTGGCCAATCAGCGAGCGGATCCAAAGGAATTGGCAACCCGAGGTTTTTTTACTCGAACCGACTCGTTACCTCACGCTGGCTCGTCTGTTCAATACAAAACGATGCATTCTGCCTATTTCGACAAGTGAAGGATGGGCGAGGTTTTATGGATTGTCATGTGAGCCACACCATATACGACAGCCTCCGTATCTTCTTTATCCGAAGCGATGTGCAAATTCAAAACGAGGAGGTCGACGTCGACGTTGAGGCTCGTTTTACGAGACGCCAGCGCATGGTTGAGGCAACCAGCCTACAGTACTACAGTAATACGAGCGAGTCTGTACTATCTGTACTAATACGAGCAAGTTGCTAGACCGGCAAGCGGCGCACGGGCACTGCTGTATTGCGGCAGCAGTTGTCGTGCTGCCACTGAGCCGAGACCACCAAACCGTAGTACTGCACAGTACATGATTGCTACAGGATCGCAAAGACTACCGAAATACTGCTAAGTTTATCATAATGTGCTATTATGTGTTGGACTGCTGTTGCATTTTGTTCTTGTTCTGTTGGCTGAACAAGGTTGCCTATTAATAAACAGGTATTAAAATTTGGTAACTAATATAATACGTGTACGATAACTGTTCTAATATTTTTAAATACCGGCAAACAAAACACCGCTTTTAAAAAAGCAAGTGCATATCGCTTTTGCTTTCGCCATAGTATTTTACGTGCACTGTATTAATAGCATTAAAAAATATTTTATGCATGCACCGGTACATATATAGCCTTCGCAGATGTACAGTACATTTGTTTTAAACGTACGCGTAAAAGCTTAATACATGCACACCCCACTTTCAGACTGTAAAGTACACTTACGATTCCAGCCATGGCAATCCAGTGCATCCACCGGATCTTTATCAGAGCGTTAAACGGATTGGCAAAACACAGAGACGAACATGAAAGCATGAAATTGCCAGATGAGGCGGGCGGTCTCTAGCTAGGATCACAAAGAAAAAAGTTGCCGATTGTAGATTTCCGAGCCTCCGCAAGCACCGTCGGTGATCTTCCAGCAACGACGTGTACGTGTTGCCTTGTGCATTATAGCGATCGTAAACGCCAGCAAGCTGCCTGCCGTTTTTCGAGCTGCTTGGTGCAACCGTGCGAGGCCACTTCAAGGTGTACTGGACGTACACGGGACGAGGGTGGCGCAAGTCGACGAAGCAATGACAGATGTGCTGCAAGCAAACTTGCCCTTCGCAAAAACGCGTAAAGCCCTTGCCGCAAAGTAATGAGGCTTCATGACATGTAGTACTTCGAAGTAGTAGGAATAATGTATGAATACGAAGTACAGTCGTGCACCTCCAATTCGGCAGGGCGGACCATATCAACAGTGCCAGAGCATAAGTGCACAACGTAAAGCAAAAAGCAAACGCAAATCCAGTGCACTGATATTTTATTTGTTAATTCAGTACAAAATTTACGCCAATCCTTTGCATACATGTAATCTTGGCGTCAGACGCGCGAATCGCGGGCGCGCAACAGCGCTTTCGGTCGGGATTGGAGTCCGGCAAGGCGGCAACTTCCGCGGACCGCTTAAGAATACTCTGGACGGTAATGCGCCTAACTGCTCGGGGGGTCTTAAAGCGCTCCGTTGCCCAACGAGCAAGTTCGGAGTGAGAGCATGCAGGATCTGACTTGTGCTTCTTGCACAAAGACTGCTTTTGTGGGACATGTAGGAGGAAGGGCGATGTCCCATTGTCTTTGGCGGTAAAAATCAAAGTGTGTGTTTGTATGAAGACGTCCGATCCAAAATTTAAAATCAGATTGCCCATGCGGCGTGTCATCCCTCGGCGAGGAGGGGAATCGTTGAGGTTAATTGTTAGGGTGGTGATGGGCAAAGGTAATTGCGCATCCGATTCGCGTAATCATAAAATCTGGCAGGGTATCGACTGATACCGGTGCCGAATTGGAGGTGCACGACTGTAGTAAAAATATATGTACATGTACCGGTATCCAAGTCAGTCAGTACCTGGTAGATCAGCTCGAGGGCAGTTGCGCAGTTGCCGCCGGAGAATCTCCGGCGGAGAGTGCATTCAATGCACTAAGCTGATACTGTTCGGCACTCCGCCGATCGCGTTGGTCATGTAACACTCCAACACATTATACTCGTGAAAACGCGTGC
>NW_003303695.1:321247-328617 GCF_000142945.1 Phytophthora infestans T30-4 | reverse complement strand
GGTTTAACATCAAGAAGGTGCTTCAGGGCCAAGCACAAGAGCTGAGTTACAAAGAAGCTCGAGATGCCTGGAAGTATGCTGACCGGTTCGTGTTATCAGAAGACGGCGTGCTTCACTATTTTGGATTGAATCGTCGGTACGACCACGGTTGGCAAGAGGAGACCAAGCTGCGGCTTGTGGTCCCAACAACGATGATTCAAGAGGTCCTGCAAAACTGTCACGACTCGCTGGAAGGAGGACATCAAGGTGTGGTGAGAACGTTCCACCGCGTTAAGTCCGATTATTATTGGATCGGCTTGTACGCAGACGTGGAGAAGCACGTGAAGTCCTGTCCAGATTGCAGCTCGAGTAAAAGCCGTCCACAGTTTCGTGGATACTCACCTGGCAACGTACTAGCCGAACGACCTTTCCAGATCGTCTCGATGGATTTTGTGATCCCACTACCGAAATCTCGCAGGGGCAACACGGCGTTGCTCCTATTTCAGTGCTCGTTCACGGGATTCGTTATTGCCAAGGCTATGTCAAATACGACTGCACTGAGTGTTGCCCAAGTGTTCGAAGAATGTGTGTACCGACGATTCGGAGCCCCATCATTAATAAGGCACGACCGCGACCCACGCTTCATGAGCGAGGTTTTCCAAGCATTTGCAGAGATGATGCAGTCAAGATCACGAGCGACTTTGAGCTATCGGCCACAGGCTAATGGACAGCAGGAACGCTCGGTGAAGTCGGTGATGGGATCCGTACGGTGTACGCGGGAAGACCCTCTACAGCAAGATTGGGACGAAATCGCGGAGAAGCTAGTATTTGCTATTAATACTTCTCAAGACACTACGAGGAAGGAAACGCCGTTCTACCTCGTTCATGGTTGGGATGCGCAGTCGACGTTGCGGGCAATGTCGTCATCACTCAAACGAGGACTCGGCAAGCAGTCTGACGCACTGGCGTGGCGGCGCGAGATCAATCGACAACATGAGGTCGCCCTCACTATGGCCAAAGATTATCAGGCTGTAGAAAAGGAGCGAAGGGCTAAAAAGCATAAGGAGGCCCTGAGTCGACTGATAAAATCTGCTGTACCTCAACCAAGTGGAAACGAACACTCGGCGAACCCTCCAGAAGCTTCGGAAGAGATGGAAGATCCTGCAAGAGCTCCACCGAGATCTCTTTTTGAGATTGGGAGCCGGGCGTGGTTGTACATGGAACGCGTCAAACCGGGCTTGACGAAGAAATTAGCTCACCAATGGCATGGACCTTTTCGGATCAAGCGCAAGGTGGAAGAGTTTGCGTACGAGCTGGAACTGCCTGATCGAAGTGGGTATCGCTTTTACCCAGTAGTGCATGTGTCAAGACTTAAGGCTGTCAACGAATTCAACAGTCGACCGAACACTCGGTTGGTACTTGACGCGACTAATGAAGCAAGACTCGACTTCGATGAGGAACTACTGCCTGAGGACAGCTGGGAACCAGACCAAGTTGCCGGTGAATATGAAGTCGAGGCCATCCTCGACGACAGAACACCACTAACGACGAGCACGGAGCGTGCTGTACGCGAGTTCAAAGTCAAGTGGGTTGGCTATATAGATACAACTTGGGAACCATCATCAAACTTGTCATGTGGAGGTCTGCTGTACGACTATTTGCGAGCCAAGAAGAGCGAGAATCGGCTGCAGATGGCGCAAGTGGCGGACGAAGACTAGCGTGACTGGATCACGTATGAACTGTCCACAGGGCGATGCAGCCTGTGGTAACAGACGAAGAACGTTACTGCAACAACAAATTGTATATGCATTTGAAGAACAACATGAACATGATTACGCTATGGAAGTGGATTAAGAATAAGAAAACATGAATGCCGACCGCGGAGCGATCACTGAAAACGAAGTCACGCGGGACGCCTCAACAGTTAGCTGAGATGCTGGAGAACGTCGTAGAACGTGCAGCGAGGATTCAAATCGATTCCAAGTGTCTGGCCGCGGTGGCCAAGAGTGTCAACGAAGCCGAGTCACCACTCTCCTTCTCCTCTTCATCAAGAACCTGAGCCTCGGCAGCTGGAGCTGAAGCCGGACCCTGCGAATCCTCGGTACCAGCTTCAACAGGAGCAGCAGCCAGAGCAGGACGTGGAGTACCCGGTGGCGAGTCAAACAACGAACGCCAGGTCGGAATAAGCTCGGTTGAATCGAGAGACGGGTCAACGCTCACGCTTCGGTACACATCCACGAAACGCGTACCACGAGGATTGAAGAACTCCGGATTACACTGGCACGGGAAGTACGTGGTGTTGTACGGGTGCTGATGCGGCGCATTCATCCATCCAGTACGCCATGGCTGACGAGCGTCGAGAGCCGGAACTTCGGAAAGCCAGTCAGATGTCTGAGGTGCGAATGACAAGTTTTCAATGGGGTACCACGGCTTAGACGGCTCCAAAAGCAACTCGGGACGAATGAATGACACGCCGGAAGCACTAGATGAAACTGAGTCGCGACTCCACGCCATGTACTGCTCACGGTACTTGTTACGAAGACGATCGGCACGACGGTCGCGCTCACTGAAGAGCTTCTTTAACATAGCTCTCAGTTCCTTCAAGCGTTCCTTGTCGTGGCCAACCTTTTTAGCTTCTTCAGCGAGACCTCGTTCAATACCAGCTAACGGAAGCCAGTGGAGACGCTCCCACAACGCGAACCCGAGGTCACCTTGCTTACCGCCGTCACCCCGAAGGTTCGCCCAGATCATCTTGAGACGGGTCTCAATCGGAGCACGCTTGGAGATGGGGACGCTTGGTTTGAAGTCGACAGTGTCAAAGAGGCAAGCTTGAAGAGGATAAAGCTGCCGAAGCTGCTGGTACGGGTGATCAGGATGCGAATAATCAAAGAACGCTTGGAGACCCTCCAACGTTGTACGCACGGTCACCTCACCAGCTGGTTCAGGAAGCGTTAAGCTCAAGAGTCGCTCGAAACACTTCTTGGCGCCTGCATCGGTAAACTCCATGTCCACATACGGAAGAACCCACGGTGGCAGGGTGGACGAAGCCGGCACCGAAGGGCGAGTACCAGATAACACTCGGTGAGGCAACGGCTCAACCGACGGTGCACCACCACGACGCGGCACCGAAGTATAGGTTGCCGTAATCATGCGTCCAGGTCCAGCATCGAGAGTCCAAATAGACGGACGAGGAGACACTGGAACAGGAAGAGAAGATGCTGGTGCCGGAGGACTTGCTGGTGGCGAAGGAGGCGGGCGGGCAACGATGATTGGGGAAGTCATCATCGGCGAAGGATTTGGCCGAGGTGGAGTCGGAGGACGAGCTGGGCCAAGATTACTCCAGTTCCTGTTTGAATCTTCAACATCTTCGTCATCGAGTATGCTTGAATGATCGGTGGGGGGCGGAACATCACCGCTACCACTGGGAGCATCAGAAGAGTCATCCACCGAAGATTCATTGTCATCCACGTCATCTCCATAGTCGTCATCAGCATTCCCATCGTCATCAATCTCCATCGAAAGGCCAGGCGAAGACACGCTTGATACATCAGTCGTGGGAACAGTCGGAGCCGACTTCGAAGACGCGGAAGCTAGTGGAGCAGCCTCAACAGGGGCAGACCCTGCTGAAGAAACCACTCCCGAGACTTCAACTGCCTTGGATGTCGCGGCAGACGCCGAAGCAGACTTGCCTTGTGGGACAGTCTGGTTTGACTCTTCATCTTCGTCACTCGAGCCAAACATGAGCCGCATTTCCTCGGCCTCGCGCAGAGCCTCTTCAGCAGCACGTATGTCGGCTGGATAAGGTGAAATCGTTGAAGCTGGTGACTTGGCCACATCGTGTGGACCCTGAGGCGGGGGCGAAGGCGCGTCAGGAGAGACAGGAACATCGTCGTGATCCTCAGGGCTCACGTCCTTACCCGAAGGCTCTGTAGCAGTTTCTTGAACCGAAGGGACGCTGCCTGGTTCAGCAGTCCCCATGTCCACGTCACTCTGGTCGCCGCTGAGGTCGACCACTGCGGGAGTCGAGGAAGACGCTGGTGTAGGAGGTGGCGACCATGAACTTGGAGAAGACGGTACAGACTTGGACCGAGTCTTCATATGACGTCGTGGCGACTTAGCAGGAGAATGAGGACGGGGTTTCTTGCGCTTCTTCTGGGCCGCCTTCTTCCACGCCTTCGGACCGAACAGCGATCTACGAGCCGACTTGGGAGTTGAAGTATCGGCAGGTGGCGCATCACCGAGACCGGCAGCTGCCATCGAAGCACTGGCCTTGTCCGTTGGGATTGGAGCCTTGTCTTCGTCAGAGTCGTCCGGATCGTCGTCTGAATCCTCGCCACCTGGTCTAAGACGCTTATGGGACTTTCCATGGGCCACTTGGTGAGCTGCTTTGGCCAAAGCTGCCGGAAAGGCTTGAGGATTGTCCGAAGAAGCGGTGGCAGACTGAATACGCCGCAGAGCGACTAACGTCTCCTGATCCAAGTCCAGCGCATCCAGGTCCAGCTCACCCGCAGTCAGACCTATCACGAAGGATTGTGAACGAGCGTTAGTTGCTGAACACACGGTGGAAGGAGCAACATTAAGAGCGTACCTTCGACAGCCAGACGAAGTACCTCGGGATCCATCCCTGCCAGACTCACGTGTGCACGGAGGGTACGATTCGCTTGGAGGAGGCGAGTGTTACGGTCTTGCTGGTTCTCGAGGACCTTGAGCGTGTCGTTATCGACATACTTGCCCTGGGCAAGCTTTACCAGAAGGAGGTGGAGCTTCCGGGTCTGCTCAGTATTCGCGCCAATAGAAGACTTGTACACCTCGCGTTCGCGAGCCAGCTTCTTGTGCAACGTGTTGATGAAAACGTCCCGAGTTTGGACCTCGCAGTGCAGACGATTCAAGTCTTCTGCGTGTCGTTCCATAGTGGCTTGAACAGTGGCGAGCATGGCGTCGTTCTTGGCGTTCGACTCGCGGAGAATCTTGACGTGGTGGTGTAAGGCTTCAATCTCAGCGTTTGCAGCCTTGAGGAACGTCTCCGCGTTCTCACGAGCCATGATGTGGGGTGCCACCGAACGCACGGCGGCAGCAGCCTCGGACTGAGCAAACCGCAACTGACGCTCTGAGGCGGCAACGCGTTGGGGTAATGCCGACAGCGCGTCAGGAACGGGTTGTATCGCAGCGAGGACCTCATCGAAACCAATAGCTGTCTCGAGACGACGCTGAGTGTGTATATCGCCGTGGAGAGGAGGCACAACGCTGATCTGCACTTGGCGACGAGCCATTGCAGTCAAGTACGGGATTATCGAGGTCATCATGTGATCGACCGATGCCTCCGCACTTTCAGCCAGCATGGCGCGCAGCGAATCTTCGGTGAGTGGTGGTGGACCACCAGCTGGGGCAGGAGGAGCAGCAGGAGCCATCTCCGCGGATTCAGCGACGACGGGGAGTGCTGCAGAAGCTACCGCAGGAAGTGAAGAGTCTGGGGCAGGAAGCGCCGAAGGACCAGTTGATGACGCCGCTGTCGGAGGAAGTGTAGCAGACTGAGGGACGTTCGAACCCTCGGCCTTGCCCTCCTGAGAAACAAGTCGAGTAATGCGAGATGATGAGCAAGGTGCCGATGATTCAAGAGAAGGATGAGCTGACGTACCTCCAGCTGTTCACGTTCGCGACGTCTACGAGGATTGAGACGCTGAAAAGCGTCGGACACGGCTCGATTCAGACGCTTGGACATACGGTGGCGAGATGGTGAATTGAAGAATGAAGAAATGTCACAACGGGCACCAGTACCGTGGCTTCCATTGCGACAGGGGCAGTTGTGGTGTAGTGATTTCTCCGTGGTTGCGGATTATCACCCGTCGACAAAGACGTGACACCGCCCAAGTTGTTCAAGCGACGAACCCTCGGTCGGGTGATGTACGGAGACGCCAAGGTGCAAGGGACTCGACGGCGTCACCTCCGAGTTTTCAACAAATATCGGATACGGCCCTATGTCACTGAATCCAGGCTGTCCTTATTATTAATAATGGACTGGCCGGATTCGCATTCAGCGGACCATCTACGGTACGAACCCTCAGTGGCGGTTGGGATGAGTTCGCGGAATACTCAGCGACCTTTGGAAGACACGTTCACCGTCTGGGACAGGGCGCGGACCGTTAAAGATGCTCATGCGACAGTGCAGACGACGCTTGGCATGCAAGAAGATCCATAACGGATCATTGTTCACTTGATATTTGTATACTTGATTAGGACTTCTTATTAGGAATAGACCCGAAAGGGTAAGCTTAAATACAGAACAGAATTTCCACTCAAGCACACAGAGCGACGTCCGGCTTCAAGGTAAGCGTCAGGTCAAGCTTGTTTGAGTGTGTTATGCCTGTCGGTGAACTTGAAGCTCTGTAGCGAGGGTTCATCCGGCAAGGCCAAGAGACTTTGTGTATTGGCCGATTATTATCGGGAGGTTTTACGTGACGGCTTATTGTTGCCTATTTGCACGACTGGGAGTGCTTGAATTGCCTCCCTTTTATTTCTTCCAGCCGAGTGTTGAACACTCGGTGATCTCGTAAAAGGCTTACCCGTGCCTGGTACCCTTCCGCTGTTGAGACCACGAGGATTCAAAACACCTGCTAGCTTTGCTCGTGCTAGTAGCGTGTTCTTATTTTACTGGTTGGCCTATATAAGTAGTTTACAAGGTCCAGTTTGTCCCGGTGCAAGGGCAGAACTGGGGTCTTCAGGTCCGCCCGAACGATCGTTTACTATCCTAGTAGACGTATTGTTGTGGGAACATCCTAACTACATCTGTAGCTAGAGTTCACGTGGGATTTCCAACACCACACAAGAAATATGCTTGGTTTTCCGCAAACCACATGATTCGTTCAAAAAAAATCCTCACACTTTGGTTAGATAAATAGTGTATAACCAAGCATATTGCAGGGTTTTAGTGGCAACGATAGCAATAGGGTTACCGTATTCCTTATGCGATTGGCGACAGTCATAATCTTGAGGTGGACCAGCCTTTCTGCCAGCATAAAAGATACCTGCATAGAAAATTTATAACATGTTCAAAATTATATTTGTCGCCAAGCACATAAAGCGCGACGACACGAAATTTAAATTAATTTGATTGGCTGCTGGATGTGTCGCTAATGACCGATCGTCGCCAATCACATAAGGAATACGGTAGTGGGGGAGAGTGTAACGGGGTTACATAGTGTGGACCACACAGGGGTACGGAATACCCGGAAAGTTCACAAACTCTCAGTACATAAGTTGGAGAGTTAACAAGGTCTTTCAGTACGCTGGCTGAAAACCACACGTTATGCATTTGATTAGGTTTAACTATGGTAGACAGTTAAACCAATACATTAACCCCTAGGCGGCTTGGCTGCAATACATAGTAAATAAAA
>NW_003303695.1:318529-321147 GCF_000142945.1 Phytophthora infestans T30-4 | reverse complement strand
CCCCAACGTCCAAGTGGATCTGGCTGTCAAGTTTGAAGAGTTTGACAGCCTCGAACAGTTCACTGTTCTCGATATGGATCCATATGATATGATCCTGGGCATGCCCTGGCTTGAGAAGCACGAGCCCTGGATCGACTGGCGAGGCAAGGCAATCGGTGCCAGCCGCCCTGCGCAGTCCGATAGAGCATTGGTGAGTCATGTTCCCACCTCTGTCAGGACCCGGGGCGCCCGCGAGGGCTGCCAGGGTACCAAAGCATCCGGCAGATGCTTGGGAGTCGTCGACGTATATGACGACTCCGAGGATGTTTTGATGGTGGCCGCGCCCAGAAGAGGCGCCGGCCAAGTGGGTAACTTAGGTCCACAGGCGGGTAACTTAGTTCCGCAGACAGCTGCAGCTGTCATGAACACTGAGAACAGCGTGTTCAGAGTGGGTAACAGAGTTCCACTCACGGTCGCCCAGACCATAACTGAAGAGGAAGACGTCGGATACGCTTCCTGTGTGAGTAACACAGTGCCACACGCGGTCGCCCAGACCTTAACTGAAGAGGAAGGCGTTGAACACGCTTCCTGTGTGGGTAACACAGTGCCACACGCGGTCGCCCAGACCTTAACTGAAGAGGAAGGCGTTGAACACGCTTCCTGTGTGGGTACAGCAGTACCACACGAGGCCACGAGTGCCTCGGATGTCGTAGCGACGACATCCCTAGACGTGGGCAGCAAAGCTCCCCGTCACAGAAGCCGTCGGCAAAGACGCCACCGCCGCCTCAAGTCGGATCCGAACTTCGTTCCGATCGACGTCGCTTCAAGCGACTCGGAGTCCAGGGCCCGGGCTCCTCCGACAAGGCCGGTGGAAGAGTGTTATCACATCTTCGATAGCGAGACGGGTTTACCCGTCAAGGCATCTGGTGTCCACTTGGAACCGTTGCCAGAGGTTGCAGAGATACTGAACCTCGAGGAAATGACGGCTGAGTCTTTCCTGGCCAACCTCAAGGCTGGAGAGATCGCTGAGATGGTACTCATGAGACCTGAGACCACTCAGGAGGAGCTGAACTCTCTCTGTCTTGGACAGAGAAACGTTCCTGGAAGACATGAAACAGGCAGCGTCCAGGCGCGCTGGGTTCTGAGATTCTCAAGAACCCCCAAGGATCCGGTGTATCCTTTGGTGACGGAGTATGCGGACGTGGTGAATAAACACCCACCCGACCCAACTCCCACCGGATCGAGGCGTACGGCACGAGATTGATCTCGTGCCCGGCACAAAGTATTGTGTCACGAGGCAATGGCCTCTCCCGCGCGAACAGTGCGAGGTCATTGATGCCTTCTTCGCCGCGAAAGCGAAGGCAGGCATGGTGCGGGAGTCGAAATCCCCGCACTCGACGCCGACTTTCTGCGTTCGTAAGCCGAACGGAAAGTGGCGTCTGGTTCACGCTTATAACAAGCTGAACAACGCAGCGGTGCCGGCCCAAACACCGATCCCACGAAAGGATGTGTTGTTGAACAACATGGCCGGGAGCGTACTGTACAGTGCGCTGGATTTGGTAGACGGATACTACCAAATCCTGATGCGAGAGAGTGACATCCCGCTCACCGCGGTAAGCACTCCAAGCGGCATGCTTTGGGAGTGGCTCGTCATGCCGCAGGGCTTGTCTAACGCCCCGGCGACGTTCAATCGCCTGGTGACGCAATTGTTCCGCCCTTTGCGTACCTTCGTACAGACGTACTTCGACGACATTTTCGTCCATAGCCGTGCCGAGGGAGGCAAGACGGCCATGGAGGTGCATCTAGGACACCTCCGTCGAGTGTTGGACGTGATGCGAGCGAACAAGCTCTACGCCAACATCGACAAGTGCGTTTTCGCGTCACCAGAGATCAAAGTTCTCGGTTGCTTCGTAAGCACGTGGGCGTTCGGGCTGACCCAGACAAGGTCAAGGCCATAGCAGCATGGCCGACGCCCCGATCCCAGAAGGATCTTCGAAAGTGGTTGGGTTTGGCCAACTACCTTCACAAGTACAGCGCTGGGTACGCGGGCTTCGCTAAGCCCTTGTCGAGCCTCCTTCAGAAGGACGTCGACTGGCGCTGGGAGCAAGAGCACCAGAATGCTTTTGACAGCATCAAGGCCAGTCTCCAAGAGGCCCCTGTCCTGGCCCTGCCGGACGAGACGAAGCCGTTTAGCGTCGTCTGCGATGCCTCCGATTACGCCATCGGGTGTGCATTGCTGCAGGACGACACGGCTGGACAGGAACGAGTCATCTCATTCCAGTCCAGGCAGCTCAAAGCCGCCGAGCGGAACTACCCTGTCCATGACAAGGAGCTCCTGGCAATGAAATATGCCCTTGTGAAGTTCCGTGTTCACCTTCTGGGCTCTACGCCCTTTGTGATCTACACAGACCACGCGTCCTTGAGGACGGCGACTAACTCGCCTCACCTCTCCCAAGGATGACGAGGTGGCTGTCCTTCTTCGCGGAATATTACTTCCGCGTCGAGTACAAGCCGGGCAAGCTCAACGTGCTTGCGGACGACCTTCTCTAGGGCGTCCCGACAATGAGTTGGCCCACTTCAGCGCGGATGAACAAGGGATTATTAAAATCGATAAAACATGGCTGTATCAGTACGAATAA
>NW_003303695.1:315807-317877 GCF_000142945.1 Phytophthora infestans T30-4 | reverse complement strand
GCGGGTTAAACCCGCAGAGGCACTCTTCGGCTCACTACAGAGCCTGCCCGTACCGGCTGATTGTTGGAAGTCGATGAGTCTTGACTTCATCTTTGGGCTTCCCGCCGACGGACACGGCAACACCGGAATTTTGGTGTTCGTGTGTCGGCTGAGCAAGATGGTACATCTTGCTCCAGTTCCCGTCACTGTGACGGGCGAACAAACCGCAAGGTTGTTCGTCGATGGCGTGTTCCGCTATCACGGTCTCCCGGAGACGATTGTCTCGGACCGAGACCCGCGGTTCACTGCTGCGTTTTGGAAAACGCTGTTCCCTTTACTGGGAACTCGTCTGCAGATGTCCACTGCGGATCATCCGCAGACAGACGGCCAAACAGAGCGCGTCAATCGAGTGCTCGAGGACACTCTGCGCAGTGTGTGCGCGGCAGCGCCACGTACGTGGTCGACGCAGCTTCCAGTTGTTGAGTTTGCGCTCAACAACGCGGTGCACGCGTCCACGGGGTTCACGCCGTTCTACTTGAACGGCTTCCGCCACCCCAGAGTGCCTCTCACTCTTCGAGGAAACACTGACTCCTCTATTCTAAGTGGGGGAGAGGCTCGGAAAGCCCTTTCCTCCCAGGTCTCGGATGTGAGGCCAGTTTCGCTGCGGAAACAGGTGGAATCCTTTATGGATACCAAGCTGAACATTGTCAGCAGGGTCCGCGATGCCATGGCAGCGGCCCAGGATAGACAAAAGGAGTACTCAGACAAACATGGAAGAGGAAACTTAAGTGTATTTAAAGTGGGGGACTTAGTGCTATTAGACACGAGGAACCTACCGCTAGACACTGTCAGCTCTGTCGGCAGCAACAAGCTGAAGCACCGCTTCATCGGACCTTTTGCAGTCCTGGCCAGACATGGTGCGTCGTACACCATCGACCTTCCAAAGTCAATGACGACGCACCCGACGTTCTATGTCGGACGTCTTAAGCGGTATTTTGACCCGCAGGGGGTTGCTGACTCGCAGACCCCCCTTGACCCAGCTCCTCGAAGCGAGGGCCGGTCACAGTCGTCGACGAGGGCGTCGGAGCAGGCACCCAAGCCTCGGTCGGGACGGCAAGGCTGCGGTCAAGACCGTACGCCGGAGGGGCTCCATACGAACGGACCCCGGCGCCATACGCCGAGTACGCTGAGTACGCCGGGTACGCACCATACGCGTACGTCTGGGAGTGTGCCGCAGGCGGCTCCGGACGTGGCAACAAAGCCTCGATCCGTCAGATCATGCGAAAGGCCTCGTCCAGATCGGACGAAGAGGCCCGGCGGTCCACCCGCAGGTGCAGGCTCGCGACCTCTCGCTCCACCAGGTCCAGGCGACCCGCAAGACGAGCGAGCTCGCCCTGATTCCCGGCCTGGGCGGCAGCATTACCGCCAGTCCCAAGGCCAAGTGCAATCTCAAGCACGAGGAGACGTTGACGGAGGCGGTCAACCTCAGGGTCCCGTGTCGGACCCGCAGTCGGAGCACTCGAACGAGAGTGGCTCTCGGGAGGCGCCGAGTACTCGTACTCGTACGAGGGCACCTCCGCCCCTGCTTGACCGGAATGGAGAAGTCCACTTCCACGTGGAGCGGATCCTCCAGGAGCAACGGTGTCGCGGGAAGCGACAGCTCCTCGTGAAGTGGAGGGGTTATGCCCACTCCGAGAACTCGTGGGAGCCGATTGAACGGCTCCTGATTGACTGCCCGAAGGCTGTCGCAATCTGGGAACAGAAGCGGCGGCAGCTTCATAAGTAGTCCGGGGCTTCTTGCCCGAACGGGGTACGGATGATGAATACATACCGTACCCGCGCTCATCGTGAGCGCTAGAAGCCGCGCGCTTCAGGATGTCCCTTGGCAGCATACGCTTGCTGATCAAGTGGGCAAACCTCACACGAAGATCACGCTGGTCCAGGATGTGGGACAGCTGCTGATCTTCATGGAGTTCCCATAACTCCGTGGGCGAGTACTTGAGAGTCTCCACCCACGCCCAGAACATGTCCTCACAAGAACTCCATAAAGGGACAGTTCTCGGGCATAACCCAGGGGTATCCCCAAGTGGG
>NW_003303695.1:310239-311885 GCF_000142945.1 Phytophthora infestans T30-4 | reverse complement strand
TTCCAATGTTAACGCGTACATGCTGCTTCTTGCAGCGAGCAGCCCCCCCACCGCCTACCGCTGAAGTTCCAGAAGCCCCACTGAGCGCTCCTTCAGAATGTGGCGATGTAGTTGCCGTCTTAGATCCGTTTTTGTATCTGTAGTTGCACGGCGGAGCATGAACGCCTGTGCCTTGCTTAGTTTCTCACTGTCAGCTCTCGGTCATAAAGCTAGCTAGCCAGCCTCTCACAAGTTAATAAACGCTCAAATGAACGAGGCGGAGCGCTGCGCAAAAAAAAAACAAATCGTTATCTTTTTCCGAGCGGAAGTCCGTAGTACTACAGTAGTACTTCGAGGCTGTGCGAATACGGTAAAGCGCATTGAAACTCGTGCCGTCTACATTTAGTCGGTAGAGTAGAAGCTATCGCCAGTTTAGTGAGCGGCTAATTCCTTAACCGTTAAGTTAACCGACCGGAGAAGTACTACACGGATTACTACGTGGTACTATAATACCAAAGTACGCTGTACTGTTATATCAATCCCTGCTCACAATATTTCACGCACTTTGTGGGAGATAAATTTATTCTCAATTCCGTATTAAGTAATACTACAGCACATGTACCCTCACTACCGTTGCGCGCACCCATTGCGCGAGTCAGCTCGGTAGTAAGTAAACGTACCAGCAAATATGCCTGCGGTCACTAAAGAGCGAGGACGCCTTCCATCGGCTTCTTTCTCTTCTCGCTCCAGCGAGCCGCTACTTCTGCAAGAGACACCAATCCTTACACCGTGCGGCTGGCGCGGATCGAACGCTGCGTGTTCGTCACCACAGAGTGCGTCATCGTGGGGTGGCCCGCGTTTATGCGCTCCGTGAACGCCTTGCTCGCGTACGTGTTCTTCGTCAGGATGTAGTTGACCGTGAACTTGATCAGGTCAAGCGGGAACTGCCACACGATAGCCCACAGCCAGGCAATCAAAGTGTAGCCGCCGCCGCAGCCGATCACGGCGATACGGTCCGTCGGGTAACCACCGAAACCAATCCAGCCGATCACCGAAGCAACCACCTGGGCGAACACGAAGGCGATCAGCAGCAGGTTGCACGGCTTCTCCGCGAAGAACCAGTTGTTGCTGCCGGCCGTACGCGTCACGAAGATCAAAGCCTGGCCGGAGATAGACACCTGCAGGTACACCAACGAGCGGAGCACACCCTCCTTGCGCTGGATGCCAGGACCGATCATCTCGTTGTCGCGAGTCCACGTAGAGTTCCAGTTGCTAAAGCCCCACACGTAGTCACAAAAGCTGACCTCGTTCGTGAGGGGCACTTCGTCCTTACCAATGAAGGTGACGCCCTTGCCCAGCTGAGCAGCGTTGAACACGTCGTAGTCGCCCTCATACGCCTCACCGCCAGCACCCAGAGTGTACGTGTACACGAACTGGTTGTACGCAGCCTCAGCCGACGGCTTGGCGTCGTTCGGCAGCCAATTCAGGTGCACGTCCGCAAGGTCCTCGAACAGTTTCGAACGCGAGTCGTACTTGTCCTGGTACTGCGTCCAGTACGCGTTGATGGCGCTCTCACGGAAAGAACCCACGTCCGACACACTGGCAGCCTGCGGCACGCTACCCGTCATCTCACCGCAGCCAGTCGCGTTGTTGTCCATCACGCACGT
>NW_003303695.1:297686-308786 GCF_000142945.1 Phytophthora infestans T30-4 | reverse complement strand
CCGTGCGAGTCGGCGGACGCGATCTTCTCGGCGGCTCGGCCAAGGAACGTGTTTACACCCGTGCTGGTAACCACGGCCTCGATCTCACCCTGCTTCACAACCGAACCAGAGTAGCCCTCGTCGCCCTCGTTCTTCGTCACCGGCAGCGACTCACCCGTCAGCGACGACTGGTCCACCTTGACCGCGTCACCCTCTAGGAACTTGAGGTCGGCCGGGATCACGTCACCCAGACGCACACGCAGCACGTCACCGGGGACCAGTAGGTCCGCCGGGATATTCTTAATTTCACCGTCACGGAACACCTTCGCCTCGGGCGCCAGCTGGCCCATCAGAGCCGACACAGCGTCGCCGGCCTGCACCTCCTCCAAGTAGCCGATGCATGCGTTCAGCAGCAGCAGGAACAGGATCAGAGCGAAATCGGCGTAATCCAGCAGCACAATCGACAACACGGCGGCCACCTCCATGGCCCACGACAGCGGGTTCCACATGAAGCCCAGGAACAGCGTCAGCTTGTTGATCTTCTCCTCCGGCAGCTTGTTGGGGCCGTACTCGGCCAGACGCTTCTCGGCCTCATCGGACGTCAGACCCTCACGGGACGACTTGAGCTTGTCAAGCGCGGCGTTCAGTGGCACTTGCGCCCACTGGATCTGGCCGACGTCGTTCGTGTAGTTCTTGACGTCGTTGGGCGTCGCCAGGGACATATACGAGTTACCTGCGGCACCAGCCATTTGGGGTGTGTCTGGTGCGGAGCCTGAGGCTTCGTCGACAGAAAGACTGGGTCCGTTAGTTGATCGAAGACGCTCTGACTGGTCTCCACGGGAAACGGACGACTGCGAACTCGAAGAAACAAGTGCGCTGGCGTCGTTGACTGTCGGGAAATTGCAGAATGAAATTGCCGCCACGGACTTTGAGTACCGCCCGTCCACACGACGCCAACCGCAGGTGCTGCTGTCCGCCTTGGAGGGAGCCCCTGCTCTCTTCTCGATAACCGCTCGGTGATTGGCTGATTTGTTTCTATTTGGCCAATCAGCGAGCGGATCCAAAGGAATTGGCAACCCGAGGTTTTTTTACTCGAACCGACTCGTTACCTCACGCTGGCTCGTCTGTTCAATACAAAACGATGCATTCTGCCTATTTCGACAAGTGAAGGATGGGCGAGGTTTTATGGATTGTCATGTGAGCCACACCATATGCGACAGCCTCCGTATCTTCTTTATCCGAAGCGATGTGCAAATTCAAAACGAGGAGGTCGACGTCGACGTAGAGGAAGACGCCAGCGCATGGTTGAGGCAACCAGCCTACAGTACTACAGTAATACGAGCGAGTCTGTACTATCTGTACTAATACGAGCAAGTTGCTAGACCGGCAAGCGGCGCACGGGCACTGCTGTATTGCGGCAGCAGTTGTCGTGCTGCCACTGAGCCGAGACCACCAAACCGTAGTACTGCACAGTACATGATTGCTACAGGATCGCAAAGACTACCGAAATACTGCTAAGTTTATCATAATGTGCTATTATGTGTTGTACTGCTGTTGCATTTTGTTCTTGTTCTGTTGGCTGAACAAGGTTGCCTATTAATAAACAGGTATTAAAATTTGGTAACTAATATAATACGTGTACAGTACAATAACTGTTCTAATATTTTTAAATACCGGCAAACAAAACACCGCTTTTAAAAAAGCAAGTGCATATCGCTTTTGCTTTCGCCATAGTATTTTACGTGCACTGTATTAATAGCATTAAAAAATATTTTATGCATGCACCGGTACATATATAGCCTTCGCAGATGTACAGTACATTTGTTTTAAACGTACGCGTAAAAGCTTAATACATGCACACCCCACTTTCAGACTGTAAAGTACACTTACGATTCCAGCCATGGCAATCCAGTGCATCCACCGGATCTTTATCAGAGCGTTAAACGGATTGGCAAAACACAGAGACGAACATGAAAGCATGAAATTGCCAGATGAGGCGGGCGGTCTCTAGCTAGGATCACAAAGAAAAAAGTTGCCGATTGTAGATTTCCGAGCCTCCGCAAGCACCGTCGGTGATCTTCCAGCAACGACGTGTACGTGTTGCCTTGTGCATTATAGCGATCGTAAACGCCAGCAAGCTGCCTGCCGTTTTTCGAGCTGCTTGGTGCAACCGTGCGAGGCCACTTCAAGGTGTACTGGACGTACACGGGACGAGGGTGGCGCAAGTCGACGAAGCAATGACAGATGTGCTGCAAGCAAACTTGCCCTTCGCAAAAACGCGTAAAGCCCTTGCCGCAAAGTAATGAGACTTCATGACATGTAGTACTTCGAAGTAGTAGGAATAATGTATGAATACGAAGTACAGTCGTGCACCTCCAATTCGGCAGGGCGGACCATATCAACAGTGCCAGAGCATAAGTGCACAACGTAAAGCAAAAAGCAAACGCAAATCCAGTGCACTGATATTTTATTTGTTAATTCAGTACAAAATTTACGCCAATCCTTTGCATACATGTAATCTTGGCGTCAGACGCGCGAATCGCGGGCGCGCAACAGCGCTTTCGGTCGGGATTGGAGTCCGGCAAGGCGGCAACTTCCGCGGACCGCTTAAGAATACTCTGGACGGTAATGCGCCTAACTGCTCGGGGGGTCTTAAAGCGCTCCGTTGCCCAACGAGCAAGTTCGGAGTGAGAGCATGCAGGATCTGACTTGTGCTTCTCGCACAAAGACTGCTTTTGTGGGGACATGTAGGAGGAAGGGCGATGTCCCATTGTCTTTGGCGGTAAAAATCAAAGTGTGTGTTTGTATGAAGACGTCCGATCCAAAATTTAAAATCAGATTGCCCATGCGGCGTGTCATCCCTCGGCGAGGAGGGGAATCGTTGAGGTTAATTGTTAGGGTGGTGATGGGCAAAGGTAATTGCGCATGTGATTCGCGTAATCATAAAATCTGGCAGGGTATCGACTGATACCGGTGCCGAATTGGAGGTGCACGACTGTAGTAAAAATATATGTACATGTACCGGTATCCAAGTCAGTCAGTACCTGGTAGATCAGCTCGAGGGCAGGTTGGCGCAGTTGCCGCCGGAGAATCTCCGGCGGAGAGTGCATTCAATGCACTAAGGGTACAGACAATCCCGGTCAATGCACTGCATTGACCAGGAATTGTCTGTACCTTTTGAAGCTGATACTGTTCGGCACTCCGCCGATCGCGTTGGTCATGTAACACTCCAACACATTATACTCGTGAAAACGCGTGCGAAAATTAAAAGGCTGCTCCGACAACCATATTCGGCCAAATTTGACTTCTGCAGTATTTTATATAGAGCCGGATCGGGATACATGTGGCGCTGTCGTCTGACCGTCAGGCTTAATCGAGCCCCAGTTGCTCTAGTCCCGCAGACGGAAGGACCTTCCGTGGGAAGTTTCGGAAGTGGTGTGAAGACTTCACAGTGAACTGGGTGTCTGTGGGCCACGGACGGACCGTGGCGCTGGCCCGAGTGGACAGACACTCCCCTCGGTATTAATAGTCATCCCTGTCTTGGAATACATGTACACCCTCAATTCCAATAAAAATGCGGCTCTGGCATACAAACTCAAGTTAATTTAACCTCTCACCTCAGCTGTAACATGGAATACAGTACTGTATTTTAATCATTATTCAAATAATGGGCATACATTACACGCCGGAAGGAATCCACATCATTCCAGACTAAGTATTTTTACGCGTGTTGCTGCAATCCTCATACTGCTGCTTACACGACATCCAGAAGATGAACAAAAAACTTTAAAATCCACGTTATGGTCCAGAACGTTCTCCCTGACAACCCAGAGTACAACAAACCGTTAAGTGACGCACGGTCGCTGCATTCAATGGAGAGTAAGCACGAGGGTTGAGCTGAGCTATCGCTAGCTATGTATTTGCTGTGTAGTTTTTTTGGCTTACAGGTACTATTGTAATGTACTGCTGGTTTGACTGTACTGAGCTAATAGACTATGATCCTTTATTATTGTACATCCCGCTATAGGAATTCCCTTAAATAGGACTAAAAAACAACGATTGTAATGTGGTTTACCTATTGGAGCACCTCGAGAAATTTGTGATGCTAAGAGAAAGTAGTGGTGGGCCAGTAAAATAAATTGTGAAAGCCGTTGCATCACGATTCAAAGTCAAAGCAAATTAATATTTTCATACGCACTGACAGACGATGAGCTACATGAGTCTTTACAAACTCTAATATATAATGCAGTCCTAACGCGTGTGCGAATATGTAATTTAGCCTATAAACTACAGGGTCAAGATCTGGTAATAAAATGAATGAACCAATCATAGATGCTTAATCTAAAATAGACGTTACATGCGTGCTTCAGCCTTTAATATCAATGACTACACTTAACCTTAACCTTTTAATTCCCAGAAAAATGACCAAAACTCGTTTAAGTACGACGAAGTTTAGAAGTAAATACGACAAAAGTAACTTAGAGTTCGTAAGGTTCGGGTCGAGAATTGTGTTCTGTGCTTCAGACTGGGTTAGGGCTTTCTGCTTGTCGTATTTTGTGCTTGCAGTTTAGATTATATGGGCTGTGGTTGTCGAAGTAAGTTCTGCCTTCTTAAAAGCCATTGACTGCGGTTCATTTCAATTCCCCGCCAGAAGTACACTACAATGTCGAGCCGTGTGTGCTATCTGCTGATGAAGGGGAACGGCATCATAGGCAGACCTCACCAATCACCGCTTGGACCTAAGAGCTATTGCTCATATGCCGCGCGACCCCTGTCACTACCTATCGCACTGCACAGGTGCGAGCTTCCCGGCCTTCCGGACTGGAATCCGCGCGACCAGTCTTGCAGGGCCTTTTTTTCTAGCACAATTGTTCTCTCGCTAGAACACCTCTGGCTGGTGTTCTGGAGAGCTAAATCATAAGACACAAACGAGCAAAACAAAAGCAAGAGCGCTATAATTCTTAGCCAATCAAATTGTTTAAATTGTTCAGCACAGAACGTGGTCCCCACTTGGACCAGGTCTAAGGAGGGTGCTGCGCTGTACTTAATTTCAAAGAGTCTGATATAACAGAAATCCGTTCATGGATACTTCGTTGTCAGTTGCCACATATTGATCTCAAGTTAAATTGTGATTTTTATCCAAGAATCAAGGACATGCCATTTCAAGGATTTTTATTAGTGACAAGCCTGAGTGTCCATTCTCATCCCGGTGAACATCACGCGTAAAGGGCTTTATGTGGATGGAAGGAAGACTGTTTAAATGTTGGTGTTGCTGCCGAGCCAAGGCGCTAACTTTCCGTCTTATTGTTTTGTCCTTAACCCCTTAGTTCCCGGTGAAGTGTATCGAAAACGAGATAATTTAAGTCGTAACTTACGATGTATCCATGTCACAAAGGGCTTTATGTGGATGGAAGGAAGACTGTTTAAATGTTGGTGTTGCTGCCGAGCCAAGGCGCTAACTTTCCGTCCTATTGTTTTGTCCTTAACCCCTTAGTTCCCGGTGAAGTGTATCGAAAACGAGATAATTTAAGTCGTAACTTACGATGTATCCATGTCACTACATGTTTGTATGTGGAAGATGTTCGACTTGCGGATAGATATATAAGTTCTCGAGAGGTATATCTTTAATATCTCGTAAGTTTTACAGTGTAGCAGCTAGCGGAGAGCATCGCCTGTCGTAAGTTCCCTCAAATTGGTAAGTACAGCGGGAAGGTCTGCTGTAGATCTAGATTTAAGTGGTGCAAGCGCTGCTTTATGAATTCAAACAAATAAAAAGAAGAGAGCCGAGCGTACGGAGGTTTAAGAAAGCTGTATTACGATCAAACAAAAGCTCACACTCATTTGATGTCGCACAGGGAAAGCCTTCTCTTCTCCGCTCTCTTTTCTATCGTCACCGCATTCTCCTTCACAAAGCAGTAGCTCGGGCTACTTGTGCGCGCCAGCTTTCTGACTCGACAACCGCAAAACACCTATTTTGTCCAGTGTAGCATGTATGTTATGGCCGCAATCGAAGTCGTCGTGCCAGATCTCAAAACACGTTTTAGCAACTCCCTTGTACAGACGTCGTACCTTGTTGCACAGCCAGCACTTCGCATCATCAATAGAGCGGCGCTCGCAAAAGGAAGTCGTAGCGAATGACCTCTTCTTGCGATCCGAGTGTAGGAGGATAAAAACCCTGTACGACCGCTGTCGGCGTTTTTTAACGCCCGTAACAGCTACCCAGGTATCCCTTTGCTCCACTGTATGCGTGAGCCGTAGCTGGGGGCGCTTTCACTTCTGGCTGCTTGGTGGCGGTGTTGCCACTATACCTGCGAAGTTCTCCAACTTCAGCTGCAGCAATTGGCTGTGCAAAACCCCATGCCACTCTCCCCGTTTCATCGCTGGCGTTTCAGCGGTACGTGCAGACTCCACGAGCCCACTACAAGACTCTTCTAGTACTTCTTGAACTAAATGAACATCTGCGGTGAGAACATTTGTAGGCGGAGTTGATCATGCAAGTAGTAAATAGTAGCTGTTTACAATAGCGATTTCTTTCATTATCAAAATTTAACAAGGAGACTAGGCCTAGTCGTTTCTAAGCTCAAGGAGTAGTTTTAACAAGACGACCGCTCGACCACCTGAGACCGTGAGAAATATTCGTTACTTCAGAAGGAACCCCAAATAGAATCAATAAGACAAGATCATGACAAATGATTAAGGAGTAAACAAAAAAAATGATTTGACCCTGTTACATAAATTACTTAGCTCTATAATAATTCATCGATAGCAAAGCTTCGGAGCCTTTTCCGTATAAAATTTACACGATCAAAGCCAGTATAAATATTCATCGTCAAGTGTAAACACTTCTTTGACTGACTTCCCAAAATTTAGCAAATACAATCCATCGTCGGGTACATTACCTAATTTACTCAATAGAAATTTTGCAATATCAGAATCTGGGGCACCGGTGAGCATTTCCTGAGAGCGGAGCCAGTGACAATAGCCTGGATCCTTAAGGAGGACCTCCTTGATGGTTAAGCCTTTGTGCTTACTGAAACAGAGCTGTGTGGACATGGTATCTATATACCAATACAGATTATCAAAAAAATTAATAAATATTTACCTTAAGCAGTTGTAAAATCTAAAACCTCTCCTGTTAGACGATCATACGTCAGCTCCTGCTCGCTGATTACGAGAACTTTCATATTAACACCCTGGCAACCGGCGTTAACGCCTTGAATCTGAATGGACTGAGGGACATCATGCTCCGGCAGGCGGCTGACATCAGCAATGAGGACGCGATTGGTCAACGACCACGTCTGGTAATCAAGCAGCCCGTTAACAAGCTCAGGGGTCAGACCACCATTGATAGCGCTAATTTTGGAGACTTCGTTGGATAATTGATGAAAATCGTCGTCATGACTAATATCATAGCACTGAGTCCAACCGATGCGAACGTTGAAATTTCTAATCGATAAGCCAGGGTGTAGCGTCCAAGGAGCGCTATCAAACGGACTCTGAAACGCTTGCACAGCCGTTGAGTTGAGACTATTCGTCTGCTCAGCAACGGTAGTAGAATTGTCCCGTACCCGGGAACGGAGGGGTCATTCCAGGAGCTCTGCCTCCCGCCGGGATGACTCGAGACCCTGGAATCACTCCTCGTCCAGCCGCCCCGTCAGGGTGGTTCCCGTTGAACCCAACAACGCACGTGCCCCTGACCGAGCCCGTTAGGGTGGTCCTATAAGGGGGCCCCAGAACGCCGGTGTCTTGGCGTCGTGGGACCAAAAGCACCTCGCGACATCAAGCTCCTTCCCGGAAGCTCTCCGTTGTCCCACGAAGGCCGACAAAGAAGTGAATCCTTCCTTTTTTCTAATATGTAGTGTAGTGTATGTAAGGTCGAGAAGGTGTTAGGCCTCTCTTCCGGCTAGCTCTCAGTCTTATATATCCCTCCTTCTACTCAAGAGGAAGCCAAGCCAATCAACAAACTTTTATTTTCAACTCTCTAGTGTTCCTATCTACCGTTCCTGCAGCCACTGAACAAGACCGTACTCCCTGAACAGCCGCGGACTACCCGACCCTTAAAGGAAGAGGAGGTATACGACAGAATGACGTATTTAGCATTCTTAACACTAACGATAGCTGTAGATCGAAGGATGCATTAAGTTGAGTTGACTGCTTACCGACGCCCGCGCGTTGATAGAAAAGCTGAGCACAGCAATCGTTGAAACGAACCTTCTCCATCGGATTGGAAATGATTGCTTGAGGATTCTCTAGATGCGTAAACGGCACATAGAGACGACTCGTTATAAAAGGCATATAAGTCCCATCAATAGTTGGTTCGATCGAGTTTACAACCGCTCCCCATGCGATGCCGAACGGAGCCGAAGCAGCAAGCACTCCAGCCATTGGATTACCGGCTGAGGACGCAGCAGCCATTACCGGGCAAGTATTATCTGACGAGAGAGTAGTGGATGTTAGCGACATATCCTTCGTAGCATCAATAGCAACCGAAGAGACCCCTGGTTTACCCTGAAGCGCAGACGGATTTGCGGATTAGCCATTAAGCCAAGCTCCTTGAAAATTGGATGCAGATCGGTCAGCTTAATCTTGAGCATATAATTATAAGTACCCATAATCGCGTTAGATGTCCCTGTGCCAGCAACGAAAGCACCGCGTGCGGTTTGATTCGCGATCGTGGTAGATGCAGCAGCTGAACCGAGCGATGGCCAAGAACTAGAGAAATTAGTCCCCGCGTTAGGAGAGTTGGATAGGAGACGTTTAATGAAGCCATCATTGACGATAGATGCACCGCCAGCCGCTGCACTCGTTCCAAATGAAGATGAAAATGCGCTAGTCTTAGTGTATCCGTCTCCCGTAGTAGAGTTGGCTCCCGAGCTATATAGAATCGACTGAGCAGCATCGGGGTAGAGGAAAGACTCTGCACCATGCTTCTGAACGTATTGAGGACTATATGATGTCTGAGCTCGAATATTGTTCCAGAAGAAGTAGTCAGCCATGCTGACAATCGTCTTCCCATTCACCTCAAGCGATAACGAGTCAATAACATTCCAATTACCACATTTCAGGGTCGCGCAGAAACAATTAGCGCAGCTGTCTGGGCAGTCACACCGTTCCGCATCGATACCTTGTATGAAAGCATGATATAAGCATCACGTAGTGAAGCAAAACCTAAGCTTCCATTCTACTGAGCCGTAGCACCGATAGTAATAATACCATTTTGATACGATCCTTGATTCAAATCGATCACGAATGGTACGCGCTTTCCTGAAGACACCTTGATCTACGGATCGCTCTTCAGCGAGCTCTGGTGAGGAAATGATATGATAGCTGAGTTTCAGACATGCTTGAATCTATATCCGTAAACATAGAGTTTTCGAAATAATTTAATATGGTAGACCTTATTAGGGGTATTACGAGTGATCACGATCTTATTGAGCTTGCTGGGAAAATTGGTGTTCATCTCGGTAACATCTACGAATCATCTGAAATAATTAAGCCACTCCCGAAAAAGGGGTCGTTTATGATTCTGATGAGACCTCCTAACCTTGAGATCGGGCATTGGACGGCAGTCCACAACGGGGTTTACTATGACTCTATGGGCGAAGGTCCTCCAACAAAATATGAAATCAGTAAATACAACACCAAACAATACTAAGGTACGTATGATGGTTATTGTGGACCATTCTGTCTCCTTTAGTTATACTCAAAGCAGAACAATCAACCCAATTTATTCAAAAAACGTACGTGATATGAATTTAACAGTTCTAGATTAATTTGATTCATAGGAATATAGACAAGCATGTACCGTAAACTAACGATTTCAAGCGATGTACCAGCACCCAAGCTAACCCGAGCTCTAAAAACAGGTAAGATCTTACTTACAGCTAATGAGCTAAAAGGCAGTGGAGCGATTGTTCATCTCCACCCAACTTCTTATGAGAAGGCACTCAAGCCTCGCAAGGCGGGTCGTGGCGTTAGACTCGATATTACTCCTCATGAGATCAAGAAAGAATACAAGAGAGCTCAGGGCGGGTCAATCTGGTCTAAGATTAAATCTGGATTGAAATCGGCATTCAGCTTCCTCAAAGACAAAGGGATATCTAAAGCAGCCGACTTTACAGTCCCCGCTATAGCGACGGCATTCGGAACTCCTCAGGCAGGCATGCCTGCTCGTGCGGCTCTCAAATCACTTACGGTAGTAGATATTTATGATAGCGATGAGGAAAAGGCTGGAGGTCGACTTTCCGTAGCAGACGTAAAGCGGTGTGTAAAAAATGCTCTCTCTTATGCCAAACGAAACGGAGTATTAACAGATGGAGTCAATGCTGGCGAGCGTTATCTGCTTTTTAAAGCAACCAAACCAGAGCATGAGAAACTGATCAAGTCAGTTCGTGGTGAGATGCGTCGTCGATACGGAGTCGGGGTTAGGCAAGGCTTAGACGTTGGCAAAGGCTTTCGCCTTCACCTGAGTGTTAGTAAACATCCAGTGAAATGATCTGACAAAGCAAAGGATGAAATGGCCGTAGTGCGCTCTAAGCGGAAGCTTGCTGGTAGTTTTCGCTTGTAAAAAAATCAAACGTCTTATTGTTTTGCTCGTAGCAAAAGCACAATACTAACTGAGCTATCTCGAAACTTCACTCTCAGGTCATTCTGGTTAAAAATAGTGATAGTTATCGAATACCTTGATCCAATGTAGCAATTCATCCAAGCATAGTGGCTTGGCTTATACGATATCAACTGACCGATAGCAGCATCGCTCCGATAAAATACATGTAGGATACCGCCAGAAGCTACATATTCATTCTTGATGAGATCACGTCTCACGATATACGACGATGTCGGATGGATTTGAGGAATGATATTTGATACACTCCTGGACACAATTATACGGCCACCTCGTCGAGTGCCCATAACTCAGTCAATTTTTATTATTTGACGGTGCGGTTTTCACACAAGTTGCAAAACATGCTTAAAAAAAGCAAGGATGTGCTAACGCTCGCGGGTTTGCACTTTATAGGGAGGCTCACATACAAAAAAGAGATTTGTCAGGCTGGACACAATTTACGGCCACCATCGGCTCAATATAAAAACCTATATAAAATAAAACATGTGTCATTTTGG